>NC_089771.1:714716-722216 GCF_040412425.1 Macrobrachium rosenbergii | reverse complement strand
TACGAAGATATGTTGTATTTATCAGAAGAAAAGTGATTTCTCAGTTGTCAGCCAGTCAGTTCCTGACCAGACCGGATGGTAATTGGGCAACCACTTTATAGCAAACTTTTCTCAGATACAGGCGTGTGTAAGAACAAACCTTTCTAGCAGACATTTTTGCTAAATGAATTCAATAAAAAAGGAATTACTAAGTTAGCTGCAAAACTTATGAGGAACAACAAAACTGTAACTTTGTGGAAATGAACATCTTTCTGCCCCAAGTAACTGAAGAAACCACCTTTTACATTTTTATTTTATTTTCTCTACGTCTCCCTGTCATCAAGGACAGCCACAACATTCCCATCTCTTCCTGACAAGGCAGAAGAAAAAATATAGTTTTTCAATTTAATCTTTGCTTCCCAGCGGTTGATCCTTACATGACCTGTGGGATGAAATTTTGATTCTTTTATGATGGCAAGTCCCTGGTTCGGATTCCACAATAAGCTGTAGGTCCCGTTGCTAGGTAACCAATTGGTTCTTAACCACGTAAAATAAATCTAATCCTTCGGGCCAACCCCAGGAGAGCTGTTAATCAGCTCAGTGATCTGGTTAAACTAAGGTATACTTAACTTTTTCCCCGATGTCAGTTTTACTTTCTGAGGGATTGGAAGACGTGGCCATATGACAAAGATTTGGGGTTTTGGTTTTTTATACACATTTTTTGTAGTTCCACTTTTTATTGAAAGTTGACTCTAAGGCTTAAGTTGTTGAAGCTTCAGAACTTTTGTTTAGAGTTTGTTGACATAAAATATTATTAATATTTTACCATTATTATAAAACAGTATAAGATTAGATGCTGTGGCCGCATGACAAAGATTTTTTTTCTGTTTTTAGGGATAAATTTTTTCATTGTTAGTTGTGTGTCTAAGGCTTAAGTTGTTGATGTTTCTGAACTTTTGTTTATAATTCGTTGACATAAAATATGATTAATTTCTTACTTTTAAAACAGATCAGTACGGTAGCTTACATTAACGATGCTTCCAGAGAAGTTCTGTTTACAGACCATAAATACCTAAATTTAAAGGAGTATTTAACAAAATATTGAAACCTTGTTTGAAAATTTCCATTATATTGCTCAGAAATATGAAATGTCTAGCGAAGGCCCAGGTTCGAATCCTCGCCAGTTAAGAGGCACTTATTATTTTAATTATAATTCCTTTGGGGTGTAAGTTATTAGCAGGGTATTAGTGAATTCGATACTAGACGATATTTGTTCCTCAATATCTGTGAATATAAAAAGTCATGTGTGTATATTTGACAAAAATTCGTACACGCGTGCACACACAGGCACACGCACACACACACACACACACACACACACACACACACACACACACATATATATATATATATATATATATATATATATATATATATATATATATATATATATGATTATTATCACTTTTGTACGTGATTCATATATTAGGTGAAAAATAAGAAATCAGGGTATATATGACCGGTTTACTTTATTATCAAGCCGTTGATAATGTCCTTCGTCAATGGCTTGAAATATCGAAACAACAAAGGAACATAGAAATCATATGTTGAGGACTTATTTTTCACCTGTATATATGACTATATATATATATATATATATATATATATATATATATATATATATATATATATATATATATATATATATATATATATATATATATATATATATATATATATATATATATATATATATATATATATATATATATATATATATATATATATATATATATATATATATATATATATATATATATATATATATATATATATATATATATATATATATATATATATATATATATATATATATATATATATATATATATATATATATATATATATATATATATATATATATATATATATATATATATATATATATATATATATATATATATATATATATATATATATATATATATATATATATATATATATATATATATATATATATATATATATATATATATATACATATATATATATATATATATATATATAATATGAATGAAAATATGGAGTCATGATAATATATAAAATAAAGATAAAATCACACGAATTAAAGCAGAAACACTCATATTTTATCTTTATATATATATATATATATATATATATATATATATATATATATATATATATATATATATATATATATATATATATATATATATATATATATATATATATATATATATATATATATATATATATATATATATATATATATATATATATATATATATATATATATATATATATATATATATATATATACATACATATATATATTCACAATTCATTTTAAAGAAATAATTCAGTGGATAATTACAATCGTATTTTAGAATTTTTATTGTCTTTAATCAAACTTTCCCCACCCTACAGGGAAATCTAGAAATGATTAAAGCCTTATTTTGGAAAAAACATTCATCTTCCCTCTTCCCTCCTCCCCCTACACCGGACGAATCTCCCCCCCCCCCACCCCCCCGCTAAAAATGGGTATTTTTGTCTTGGCAAATACCCGATTTACCAGACTCTTTTCAGGCTTGGTGGCCGGTGAAATAGCTAATGAGGCTCTAATGTTCTCTAATTGCATAAGCATTTTTTCATCCGCAAATCTATTCTACATTTTTATTTCGAACAAGGGAACCCCTTGCATAATCATTTCTAATGTATCTCTTCTACCTCCTTTCTTCTTTGCTTTATTAAAATCATACACTGGAATGGGAAAATGTTACAAGCTTTATTTTGGAAGGCTGCGTCTGTTATAATTCTCTAGTGATATGAGGCACTTTCATTTGAATTAGCTTTATTAAATGAAAATGTGAAGATTCTTTTTTACAAGCTTTTTAATTATAATTTTGTTTTCTTTAATTTTGAACAAGAACTAATTATGAATTATAAAAAAGGAAGTGAAAAATTCATTAACAAAATATACTCAGTTGAAACACTTTTTTCATTTGGTAACCTATTAAATAGGAATTATTACAAATAAAATTTCACTGTAAATCTGAACTAGCATTAATTTTTAATAAAGATCAGTAAAGATAATGAAAATTTATTAACAAAACGTACCTGACTGAAACCTTTTTATACTGTAGCCTATTAAAGAAAGTTCTAAAAAATACTAAATTTTATCCAAAGCTAACTAGAAAACCATCACTGCACAAGATGATTCATTTTCCTAACTTTATCATTTCCAGCCTAATCACTTTTCCTCGCCAATGAGAATATTAATTACATGGCAATTCCCTTTGGGGATTTTCCCCTGACAGAAAATATCGGTTTCATTAATATGTTATACTGAACTGCAACAGGTGATAATGCCGTTTTAATCATCAAAAACGCCACGAGATTCACAAATCCTTCTTCATGAAATATATGATATATGTAGAGAGATGAGATTTAAGATGAAGATAAGAAAAGCAAAACGAATGAGAACAGTACAGAAAAACAGTAAATTTATTAATAATTAAAGAGATTGAGGGCTTCAGATGTTTATGAATACTGATATATAGCACACGTTCTCTTGTACTGATGCTTAGTTTGATATTAAAGAAAGCAAATAATTAAAATGTGTATGCATATGTATTGACGAACATGAGAAAGATACAATGAATGAGGACAGGACAAAATGAACACTAAATTTATTAATGATGGAAGAGGGTGGGTCTTCAGATGTTTATGAACACTGATATATAGCACACATAATCATGCATTGATAGTTAGTAAAATATTAAAGAACGCAAATATTAAAATCATAAGAGGGTTTGTATATTTATTGAAAAAGTCAAACTTTTAACTACCAAATATAATGTTCTTTTTTCCAATGTGAATTATCATGCATGACAGTTACTTTGACAAGAGAATATAAAATGTATGCTATTGAGTATTCCCTAACAATTTTTCCTATAGGTTCTCTTATCTAAGTTATTATTAACTTTACCTTACCGTTCTCCCTCTTCATGGGGGCTGCAAAAAAAAAAAAAAAAAAGTTGTAATTCTAGAGTGGTGAGTGAACGAGTCATTTCTCCTGTTATGAAGAGGAAAAGGAGGTTCGGCACAATTTATGGAACATCCGTACACAAACATCGTCATTTCCCTGCTCTCAAATTCCCTTTCAAGTTTTCGTTTATAATTTCTGCAGGAGATATGAGGACATTCGTAGTTCATCCTTTTCCAAAACACACTTTGTCTATTCATTTTTTTTGTTGCATATCGCAAATCTTTTTAGTATTCAGAGGTTATATATTGATTTCACATTTCTGTAAAATACAACACGATACATTTCCAGATTATTTCAGTATCCTTCAGAAGGAAAATCACTGGTGTTTAGACACGACACTGATTCTGACAATGCATGATTTCTAGTCTAGACTCATTACTGCTTGTTTATTCACCTACACCTAAAACTGTAAACAAAGGCGTTCCAGGCTACCTTTCTGACAGTGTTAACCCCAACAGAGTTACAAGTAACCCCTCGTTCCCAGTCCCATTCCCTGAACTGAATTGAGAGTCGTGTCACGACTGGTGGACGGTCGACCAGCATCAGAGAGCCTCCTACCCATTTCATTAGAAGACGGTGTGCCAGAGGAACGCGAAGCTATGATTAGTGATATAACATTTAGACAAAAAATTACCTGGATATCACTAGGCAGGGCGGACGATGTAATGAACCAGTTTTTGACTAAATTTGCCTTGCTTTTGCTGAGACTGGTAACATAATATTTATTCCTAAAATGACTTGGATATCACCAGACTGTGCGGACGATACAATGAACAAAGTCTAGTTTACATTTGGTTTGCTTTGCGACATAATGAATTGCTTTTTAATTAAAGAATCTGTCCCGAAAGTCATTATTAAACATTTCTCAGTTGATTTTAAAACATATTCTACACAATTAAACCATTCTTACAGAAATTAAGATTTGAGCTAAACCCTCTTATGTAATTGAAAAACTCAATTCTAAATGGAATCCTGGATTAGACAAGTAAACAAGACACGGCCTCTCATCCTTAAGTATTGCTATGGTATTCGATATGTAAGCTAGACACTCAGCCTAGCCTGCCACAAGTCTAAAAATTCCTTATGGTTAAATTTTCCATTATCCCTCATTCTCAGGCCTGTTCTTCAAAAAGCTGCCTAAGCCCCTGCAACTAATGGCTCAAAGTACAATCTTCTTACCAGGTATGAAAGGATAAGACGGTCAGGCAGCGGTTTAAGGAGTTGCATTTGAATGCCAGATCAACCTATATGTGTTGGATTACAAATGAACCATCTGAGCTTTAGTTAATTCACGACTAACTATCCAAGAAGTTTTATTAGTAGTGTTATGATTAAAAAAATAATATTACCTGGCTTTAATCATTGCAGTCTCAAAATGCGTCTTAAGCTCTTATTAGCCTGCGTTGGTAATCTGGTTTTTGAGAAGCGGAACACCCAAATTCACACCTACAACAACAGCAAGGTGGGTTTAACCCACACCAACTGAATGTCCAAAGTTAACACCAGCAATGATGGTCAGTGGGAGCCTTCAGACTCAACGAGTAACTAGAAAGATATTAGTTAAGGAAAAGGAACGTTTAGCCGTAATCTAAGAGACTCATTGTATGTCAGACATTTTTGTATATTATATATTATTTCCATTTTTATCCCTAATGATAAAATAAGGACATTATCTTGTGCGGTATATCTTGATATATTGTTGGAAATACAATTATGATCTTGAAGGTTTAAATGGACTGCTGCCTTCATTATCAGAGGCATACCCAAAAAAGGGGTGTTATGTTAACATCATCTTTAAATACTGGACTATTATTATTATTATTATTATTATTATTATTATTATTTCTTATCTAGACCGGCTATGAAAAGAAATGAGAAAGGAGTCCACCAGAAATTTACCTCCAAATAGTTTCTGCAGAAAACATTTTATTATTATTATTATTATTATTATTATTATAATTTTAAGACCCTCTTTTAAACATTATTATATTATTGCTGCTTTAGCTGCATTTATTTTGTAGAAGACTTTTTCTATTTTCCTTATTGTATGACTTCTCTTCAGTGGAGGTGCGTGCTAACAGCTCGCCTATATTTTGTCATTTCATGGGAAAAGTCAAAATCTGGATTCTGCTTCTTTATATATTCTATACAGTTAGTTATATACAATTGTTGCCGCAACGCGTTTCGACAACTCTTTGTCATTCTCCAGATGATTGGACGGTGGAGGACTGGCAGATTGCATAGGTCCTTCTGAATTTATACACGGGCTTCAGCGGGGGGTCATGGATGGCGAATTCTGATTGGTTGCAAAGCGAACTCAAGCCAAATTTCTGCGGCGAAGCTCAAAACTGACAAGCAACCTGGGAATGTCATTCATTCCAGCGTTCAGATTGCCTGCACGTTGCGTGATGTCATGCCGCTGACATCATCGGTAGTTTTGCATCATTGGGCAGCGGATGAATGATGTCATTATCTACTAGCTTCAGAAGCTGGAGAATGACAGAAAGTCTGTCGAAACGCGTCGCGGCAACAATTGTATATAATTAACTGTCAGAATATATAATGAAGAGAACGTCGTTTTGACTTTTCCCCAAGAAATGACAAATATACGAATTGTTAGATGGGGCTGATGAAAGAGTATATGAAATTAGAAAAAGTTCTTTTTTAAAATAAATTCTAATGTTACCATTCTCAATAGATAACCTATTATTATATATTATTATTATTATTATTATTATTATTATTATTATATATATATTATTATATATACATATTATTATTATTTACTGTAAGACCACTCTATAAGCAAAACTTTATTGAACAGTATGGCCGTCAAAATACGTTTGAATGTTGTACAGGAGTTTCTCAAGTCTCGAATTAGTTTCTTTGCAGCAGCCAAATCATACAGATGCCAGACGGCCATGCTGTTCAATAAGTTTATTATTATATATTATTATTATTATTATTATTATTATTATTATTATTATTATTATTATTATTATTATATTATCTTATCCGGACCTTCTATGACCAAAGAAATGAAAAAGAATCCTCCAGGAACTTACCTCCAAATAGTTTCTGCAAAAAAACGCTAACTCACTAATCTAAAACAAGAGCGTTCACTGTTCGCTCCCCTTCACGCTCAGACTGTATCACCCAAGGCTCCAGAACGTTGAGGCGGATGGCGTCCAGCATAACAACGCAGAACAAATATTCTTCTTCCTTATGACCCATAGCTCGAACTAACGAGGCAATTAAAGAGCTTCTGATCTTTTCCGTCAGCTTTTTAATTCTTTCTATGTTAATTCATAATGAACGTCGTCTCTATAACGTGGAGGAAGAAGGAGGTGACCTGGGATATTAGATATAGGAGTTGATGAGAGCGTCTAAAATTATTTGTAGTTGTTTCTTCTTAGAGGAAATGACAGGTTATTATTCTGGAATTATGATCA
>NC_089771.1:699716-712216 GCF_040412425.1 Macrobrachium rosenbergii | reverse complement strand
CAGAGTACATGGTTGTGGAAGAAAATCTCATTTAAAAGTCATGGAGCCTGGTAGGGTCCCGTATGCACTAAGATGTACCCTAAATTTGACTTCAGATCTTGTTTAAGGCTTGTTTGGACATAAAAAAAAAAAAAAAACTTGGTCACATGTTCCACAACTGGCCTGTTTTCCGCCATTTTGAAATCCAAGATGGCCGCCTGACAAAAATGATAAAAGTCAATAAATGACCAGAATATACTCAATATGCATATTATTTCAAAGGTCTTGAATAACAGAATACATAATAGGATGGTTTGACATGAATTTTCATCAGAGAAGGGTATAAATAAAAAAAATATGAATTAAAAGAAATTTATTCATGCATAATTGTTTATCTGTCTCCCAATACTGTGCGGCAGTAAAATTAAGCAAATAAATCATACACTTGTGTAACGAACTATTAATTGTTTGGAAAAAATATCTCAAACCTTCATTTCACATTCCACCATTAAATCATCTCCACTGTCTTTGGAATCATTATGACTCTTTCTTATAGTATTATGCGGATTGCTACACTGCCCACTTACATCACACTTACAGAATTCACAGCAACTGATATCTGCTACACGGCAAGGACATACATTTGACCTAAAGCATTTTTTACAGGTGGCTGGAAATGGAAAATCGCGGGTTGATAGGCTCAGAAACAATAGGTGGTACCAGGAAGTCATCTTTCAAAATGTAACCATAATCTAGTGGATTCAGTATGTCTATGGTAGTTTTGTGGCATTTGTCCAGTGATAACATTGCAAAAAAGCTCGCTTAATATGAAGCTGTATGTCATTTGAAGTTGGAACAAGTCTTTCAAAATTGTTTTTAAATTAATATTTTTATGATGGCACAGGAAATATCGCAGCTCATTGAATGTATCTATGTTGACTCCACCAATGGCTTGGGCAAGAAACTGCTCTGCTTTGATTTCCATATCATGAGAAAGTTCTTTATTTTTTCCAAAATCCTTGATTAACTCTGTTCCACCTTGCTCTCTGCCTTGAATACAGTTTCGTTGAAACCTTGCTGGTCGTGACACAACCACTAATTGCAAGGACAGCTGGAAGTACAGAAACTAGTGCTCTTGACATTGTCAGTACTAAATCATGGACTGGCAGTGCCCTTTTGGTGTTGGCTTGTCCACAAAGGACCCATAACTCTTCTAGACCACTGAATTTCCAAGTTGCACTGAAGTGGTACAGTAGACATACTAAAATATCTGTATCTGGTGGAGCCACTATCATTCTTGAATAATTCTGTGCAAGTGGCATGGTTGATATGTAACAGCATTCTATAATCAGCCTCTTTGTGTTGACAATGAAGTGTCGGTACAGCCACAACAGTTTGGGAGCTGATTCTCAGGCACTTGTACAAGTCATCTTCATGAGAACCTCCAAGGTATATAAGTATGGACATACTTTTTGTACGTTGAGTCACTTTCTCAATTAACCACTTGATGAAAAATTCTTGCAGTCTTACCATTGTTTTCGATTGATGACCAGAACCTTTCCATATCTACTGGATGTGGAGTGTCATTGCGATTGATAGATACCTCTATTGGATCAACTTTTCTTCTCCTCATTCTTTCACAGTCTTTTATACTACCTAGGTCATAAATATCAGAGACAACATCAGTTCGTTTGCAAGTGGCTGACATGCAAGAAAATATTTTCCACAAGTGAGCTACCATATCACCAAATGTTTTCAGCTTCAACTGTGTCACTGATAATTTTCTAGCATATGCCATGAAATCAAAGACAATGGCTGTAGGATTAGTAGTGTCTGAGAAAGGCAGTTTCTGCGGAGCAGGTTCTTTAAATCTTTTTTCAATGACGTGTAAGCTCTGATTTGAGGGACTTTCGCAAGTAGCCATCTTTAGTTTGGTAATACGAAGTGGATGTTATTTCATATGCCAGAAGCTGTGAGATATCAGTCTCTGGCTCTAGCAATGTCAGTAATGTGCTGTATATCAGCAGGGGAATCCTTGCATGTGTTATGCTTCTTACTCGTCTGTTTAATTGGATCAAGGAGACTCTTTTCTTTATCTTTAATCCTTGTTTTGACAAATTCCTTGTATGTTTGCTGTCCAAGACAAATACACTTCAAAAGATATTTGCTTTTTTCATCACTAGTCCCTTTTCCAGTGACAAGATTTCTCATCTTTTCGTTGTTTAACAAATCAAAAGGGTTGTGTCTTTCCTGAATATATGCAAGTATTTGCTGAATGCAGATCTCATCATGCTAGGTTGTGGCTGTTGAAAACTCGTGATGTAAAGAACACTCTTCTCCATCATTCAGGCCACAAAACTCACGAAGAAAGGCCGATATCAGGAATTTTTCTTGCCTAGTTAGATCATGCTGAGCTACTGCCTCTTTCCTGCTTGTAAGTCCTACAATGGCCCCATAGCCTTTAGCAAGTTTATTGTACATCTGCTCAAGCGCTTGGTCCACTTAGCGAGACACTATTAATCTTTGATGGGAAAAACATTTGAGATTTAGTTCTATCTTTATGGATATTTGAAGCATATTTCTTCACTAAAATGGTCTACAAGCATGTGCTTCAATTTAAGGCTACATGGTTGGCTCAGGGGAAGAGCATTATTTACAATGATTCTACAGTCACTTAACAGCTATCCATGAATCCAACTGCAGTGTTGATAACAAGTTCTATTTCGAAATGCCTCATACACTTCGTCAGGAATACTTTTCTCGGTAGAAATCTGTCTATCTAAATCACGTTTATATTGCAGAATATATTGGTTAATGCATTTTTTATGACACATTATGTCTACAGCAAATACAGTGTTGACATCTTGTAACGTAGAAGTTCTGTCAAATACAGCATCTAAGTTGAAGCATGCTACAGCTAAGAAAGATTTAGCACGTTCAACTTCACAAATAGGATGAAGTTGAGTTTCATATTTAGCCTTGCTGGAATGGTTGCAAATTACACAGACTTGAGGCTTCTTGGTTTGGGGACGCACAGTGATGATCTTTTTGCTGAAAATTGCAGGCTCTTCTTTATCAGCAAGCTTTTCATGGGAATCATCAGCACTTAAACCTGCTACACATGAAATCTGGCCTTTCAAGACATGTGACTTATAACAGTTTAAGTGATACACAGACACACTACATTCATCCTCGTTAAGATCATTAAGCATCTGGTCTTTTAAAGCACATGACGCCTCCTCCACGTCCATTCGACCATTTTCAGTACTAACTGTTTTTTATCCCTTCCATTGAAATTTGCAGATTATACACTTTTCTATGTCTGTAAATGGTTGTTTTCCTTGTCTGGAAATGTTAGAGGCAATAAATGTCCTTCGATAGAAGTCATACTAATGACTTCTACATCGAACTATCATGTTCCACAACTTGCCTATCTCCGCCATTTTGAAATCCAAGATGGCGGCATGAAAAAATGACAAAGTCAAAAAATGACAGAATATACTCAATATGCATGCATCATTTCAAAGTCTTGAATAGAGAATACATAATAGATGATTTGGTATTATCACATCTTCAAGTTTTTTTGAAATCTATGAGTATGTATTTGTGCCAATTTGTCGATCTATCTTACGGACAATTTTGGTTTTTCAGACTGACGATTGAGATCGGATAGTTCTTGGCCCCTGAATCATAATAATGACTCAGGCCAAGAAAACATCCGAGAACAATCGTCATCTGAAAATAAGAAAAATCATCTGTAAGATTAATCGACAAATTACACAAATACATACTCTTGGAAAAAAAAAAAAAACAGATAGATGTGATAATATCAAACCATCCTATTATGTATTCTCCTATTCAAGACCTTTGAAATGATATACATATTGAGTATATTCTGGTCATTTATTGACTTTTATCATTTTTCAGGCCGCCATCTTGAATTTCAAAATGGCAGAAATAGGCCAGTTGTGAACATGCGACCAGGTTTTTTTTTTTTTTATGTCCAAACAACCCTTAAACAAGATCTGAAGTCAAATTTAGGGTTCATCTTAGTGCATACGGGACCCTGCCAGGCTCCAAGACTATAAAGTTTCGTTGAGTACTTCCTTGTGGCTCTTTGGAGACTAGTTCCTCCTTGCTACCATCGAGTAAGGACTAAATTGGGAATGTTCTTTTTTATGTGTTTCGTGTAACTCTTAATACTGAAAAGAAAAACAGGAATATTATAGTTCTCTACAATTACATTTTCTTAGAAGAGTTCCAGAGTCATGAGTCTATTGAAAAGAAAGCTTTCACAGACTTATTTCTTTCTATATTTGGTATTATTTGCTTCCTCTGTTTATAGTATTAGACCGATTATCTACAGCCTCCCAGAGGTTGTCGTGCAAGCAGAACTTCAGAAGTTCAAACGAAGATGCAATGCATTACTACCATAATACTGTTCTCCTTGCACTTTAATAAATCTTTTTTCTATTTATTAATTTATTAATTTATTATTTTTATCTTTTAACCCATATTAGACTGAGTTTCTTTCCTTCGGTTAGGAGGCAAAGACTGGGTTCTTTTCAAATTTTCATATTTGAAAATAAGCATTTTAATTCTGATGGAAAGGAAGATCTGTATCATAGTAATAAGAATATTAAGAATAAAAAAGCCAAATTCTAAGCCATCTGTGTGTAATTGAATTGTAAATATTGTATAAATTGGCGAGAATCCGAAAAATACTGCGATATCTCTACAAATAGCAAGGTGCTACTCAGCTCAGCTGGCTAGTTTCCTTACACCGATTTTATGCTGGCCTCCCGGGTAGAAGGGCTATAATCCTATCTAATCCATCTAAATACCGTTTGTTTGTTGGCATCTTCTCTGTTGTACCTTTGCAGTTAGTTGTAGGTCAAATGAAAAGCACTATTTGTTTGCAGATAATTTAATCAATCTGATTGACCCATGAATAAGATTTTTCATTTGACTATTTTTTGTATTCGAAGACATTCTCTGTGAATGAATATATATATATATATATATATATATATATATATATATATATATATATATATATATATATTATATATATATGTGTGTGTGTGTGTGTGTGTGTGTGTGTGTGTATTTATTATATATATATATATATATATATATATATATATATATATATATATATATATATATATATATATATATATATATAAAATCTTGGTGATATATTATTACTGAATAGGATATACTTGAAGGTTATTTATTTCTAACACAAAATCGCAGAAAAAGGCTTGTGTTTTCATAGGAATAGTATTCATATTGTATGCTAATACTGTAGTGGCAGGCAACAGTAGTAGGGAAACAACACAGAAACAAGGAACAACACAACCACGTGGACGAGAGCACACCTATAAAAACAACACACCCATGGAATATGCCGAATGGTCAAGGTCAGGAAGGTAGGGCGAGGCCACCCGTGAGATTGAGGATTATGATAAAGGATTTACATATGTCCTGGATCGGTTCGGAAAGGTCATACTATAAGCATTCCTTTCATTGATGAAGTTCATTATTAGGCATATAAATTTTCTCGTGTTCATTTCTTATGTGCGTGAAAATGGAATGAATATCTGCTCATTTTCAAATCCCCGAAATAACCAATCCTTGTGTTGCAGACTAAATTATTGTTTTCATAATGCTTTGTAACCCTTATAGCCTAATTACAATTAAACATGCGCTGCTACGTGGCATCGTAGGATCTATGCTATTTAGGACAAGTGAACATTGAGTCATTCAATAATATAAGAAATCATTCACTTTGTTATTTTATGCTTTCTGTTCACTGCATGCATTTATAGTGTTTTCATATCAATAGTTATGATAAATTTTGTCTTATTTTTTTTAGAAGTGTTAAAGGAATGACCATTTATTGTCTATCATAATTAAACTGCATTATTTTTTCCTTATTACATTTATATTCTTCGTTTAGGGGAAGGATTCAAATTCTCGTGTTCAGTTCTTTATATTTATTTGTTAAATGCTTTACTACATTTATAAAAAAAAAGCAAATTAGCACATTTATAGACATTACATCAAATATAGTTAATTCACATATAATTTATATAAGAAATATATAATTTCCGATGTACAGTTCTTTCCTAATCGGCTGAAATAGACAAATACATTCTCTCTCTCTCTCTCTCTCTCTCTCTCTCTCTCTCTCTCTCTCTCTCTTTGACATTACCAATATACGTACACAAATTACCACACATTTTCCTCTTAGAATAATCGCTTGGAATTAATTAAAAACGTGGAATATTTACATGATTTGTAATTAAGAATAAAAAATACATCAATAGATTACAACTACATTTCTATTAGAAAATTAATTTACTTGAGTAAATCAATGCATAAATCACAAATATACACACGTTTCCCCTCTCTCTCTCTTCTCTCTCTCTCTCTCTCTCTCTCTCTCTCTCTCTCTCTCTCTCTCTCTCGTCCTAATCCATGCAAAGTCCGAATGTGATGTTTTAGAAATTGTTAAGCGTATGAAATTCTTTGAAACATGGAACTAAGCACAGTGGCACTTTACAGTCAGGACACCAGTACGCGTATCTTTACGCTTAGCAGGTCGTTTACTCGTGTGAACTTGCAACAAACATAAAGCACGTTGTGCTGACTGTTTTTTTCAGTTGCTGGCAAAAATTCTATGAAATGCAGTGCACCGACTCTTATCGGATTTCTCTCAACCGATCGGCGTCCTCCTTTACCATTATTTGTTCTGTCACTCGCAAATTTGGTGAACATCTGTCTGATGACAGCCAATAGGAAACTTTTCAGCCGAGGCTTATTACCTGTTTTTACTAGGTACATATTATAGGCATTAAGTAAGCATATATCAAGGAGGTGAAAGAAGAGTTTTATGTACCACTTTACGCTTTTCCTTACAGTCTGAGCAATACCAATTTGCATATCACTCCTGTCCACCATTCTCATGTTGATGTTGTAATCAGTTACTGCTGCAGGTTTGAGTTTAGCCTCATTAGTAACATGGTCTTTTTTGCCACTGTCAACCATTTCATTTGAATTAATTGTGGTGCACATTATCACATCTCTTTTATCGTGCCATTTCACACAAAGTACATCATTCGACACAAAACTTTGCTGTTCACCTTTTTGCAGTTATCCTTGAAATTTTGGCATTGAAACGCGATTGATCTCACAGTGCCGCAACTTCGGTGCCATTTTCTTTAAGGTATTTGCACAGTGCCTGGCTTGTATACCAGTTGTCAGTGAATAATGTATGCCCTTGATTGAAGTAATCAGACATCATTGTTTTAACAACGCCACCGGAAACATAAGGGTACGGTCAAATTGAATATCAGTTCCCTACCAGTATAAACAATGAGGCCCAAAATGTACCCTGTTTCACAACAACAAATAATAAACAATTTGATCCCGAAGCGATGTCTCTTCGTTCTGATATATTGTTTGAAACGCAAACGGCCCTTGTACAGAAGTAAAGATTCATCAATAACCAAGTTTCTAAATGGCTTGAAAAATAGCTTGAACTTTCTTGTCAAATCACTTAGAATAGGTCGTATCAAGGAAAGCTTATCTTCTTTGTCTCGAGAGTCGTTGTTAGCAAAATGAAGAGTTCGGAGCAGCAACAGATACCGATCACGTGACATGGTCTTGCCAAAAATTTCAGTGCGTAGTAAAGGATCGGTGCTCCAGTATTCGTTGATGTCACCTTTGTAAGAATGCGGCATGAGTAAAGATAAAGCAAAAAAGGTGTATAACTCACTCACAAATGTATCTCTCCACTTTTTTCTCATCGATGTTCGCCCTAGTGCAACATCCTCATCTTTATGAATGGTATCGGTTTGTTTCTCACTTATCATTTCCATTAACGGGGCATCAAAAATGCCAGAAAATAGTCCATTTCTTCACTGTCATCCAATAGGGCATTCGGGCTGAATTCCTGAAGAACTGGAATCGAAATAAAAAATATGAGGGTGGTAATCGTCACTACTAACCCACTGCCAGTTCACTTCATTTTCGACGTACGACTGGTTATCTCCGTCAAATATCACAGCTTCTTCAGGCACTGACTCATTTCGATGAGTGTTATCACTGCCAACATCATTATTATCATCATCATATAATTCATTTTCATGTTCACTGTCCTCTTCCAAATCGTCTTCAAATAAAGGACCAATTGGTTCGTCATCATATTCATCTAGGAGTTCGTGAATGAGATCTCGGTCGTCCTCTACAGATGGGTGAGATCTAGCCGGAAACGACGCAGATCTCGCACGTCTGAGGCTTCCATGATTGGGAACAGTCAAATGAGTAATCCTTTGACCCAGTTCCGTTTGTTGCCTTCTTAGTACTGTTCTGACCTACATTGTCTTCAGACATGCATGTTATATGCATGTTAACACTATTATTCACATTATTATATATATATTATATATATATATATATATATATATATATATATATATAAACATATATATATATATATATATATATATACATACATATATATATATATATATATATATATATATATATACTATATATATATATATATATATATATATATTTTTATATATATATTATATTATATAATGTATGTATATATATTATGTATATATATATTATATATATGTATATATATATATATATATATATATATATATATATATATATATATATATATATGTATATGTGTGTGTGTCCGCCATGTGTGTGTGTGGTGCCTGTGTGTGTGTGTGTAAATGGCAACAATATCACTATAAAATGCAATGAGCTTTTACCTTCTCAAAACATATAGCAGGAATAAGCAAAACCTAGTTATTCATTATTCATTAGAATAATCTTTATTCTAACATTTATAAAAAGACATCCAATATTTAGTGATTGAGTGGTTCTGTAGACATGGGATTATATATAGAAACAAACATGATGGGATGGTGAATCTGAGGAATTTCATAGCCTATAAGTAAACAATAAGTAAACAGTACACGTGTGTCGCAGTACAGTTGTTTACAAAACCGTGGTTACCCCTATAATCCTATTATAATTACTCTGCCCCATAACCTCTTTGTCACCCAGATAAGTTGTAAAACGCTCTCTTCTCAAGGTCACTTGGGATATTTTGACGAGATGTTTTACCATTTAGCCATTATAAAAATAAACATTACGTACTGCTTGTTTGCAAATACATTGAGCATCGGTAATTTGTTTTTACTACGAAATCGACTGTTTGCCTTTACAGGACTTTGCCCCATAAATGCCCGTGTTTCTCTGTGTCTCTCTCTCTCTCTCTCTCTTTCTATCTCTCTCTCTTCTCAGGCTTCAACTCCTTCCATCCTTATTCAGCAATAACCTAGTTCCCAGGTACTGAAAAAATAATGCAATTTATACTTAAAAAGAAATGATAAGGGTATTTTACCTACAAAACGTCGACTCCTATCAATATCATAAAAATATCATGAAAAAGAAGGAAGCAAATATCTGGACTCTCATCCACCGTGAAAGGGAATTATTATAAACCCTCTAAGGGTCGCAGTAAGCCTTGGTAGCGTTACCATCGTCAGGTTATAAGTAGAACTGTCACTGTCTAAGGGCACAAAGATAAGTCATAATGTCACCTCTTATGTCCGCCAACAATGATAGCCAGATATCAAAATATTATAATAATTCTATAATCTTTTAATATATTGTAGTCTTTGTGTTGTACTACGTAGAATATCTTGGACTTGCAAGTGGTAATAATTTTAACGCGAAAAAAATCTGCCATAATGGCGGAAATGTTCCAATAACAGGTTATATACGTAATAGTCTTTGTAATAATAAAATACAATAAAATAATAATATAATAATAAATACTAAGGGGTTAATATAATAAGATTTTTCTTATTAATAATTTATCTAAAAATAATTACTAAAATTTTTCCTAATGAACACTATATTTTTGAAGGCTAAACATTTCAAGTCAATGGCTCATGTGGGTTTGTTCCATATAACAGGTGTAATTTTTTAATAATAATAATAATAATAATAATAATAATAATAATAATAATAATAATCTTTAATAATAATAATAATAATAATAATAATTTATAAATATTTTCATATTGGCAAGAATGTCTTGAACCCTCCTCCCTGAGGAATTCGTCAAACCAAGCCCTCACGTGCATCGGGGCAGCAATAACACAATGCAAGTTCATTTGCAATCATGAAAGGAGAACCGCATCGCCAACAGACGCCGTCCGAAGATTTGCTGAGGAAACTCCGCTGAAGATCCTACAGCTCTCCCACTCTGTATGCAAATCTTATTAATGTCTGGTCCATTGAGATAACGCCAAGAGATGTATCCCCGGATATTAAAGACAGACACTGACAGACAGGTAGACGGATGGATAAGATAGACAGATAGAAAGACAGATTTAAACTTGTTACACCATGCCGAGCTTGAGGTATATAGATTCATAATATTAATAAACTTTCCTTTTTCGTGAATACCGACTTAAATTTTCTGTGTTCAATTAGCAAAAAACAATTATAAAGGAATTAACCTGAGTTTTATAGATGTTGATTGATAAACTATAAATTTTATGTTTTCAACAGTAAACAATATCTTTTTGGCGTAGTTTGATAGTCATGCAAAATACATTACATTAATTTTCCTAAATTTGCAAGAGAGAAAATATAATTTTTTAAGAATGTAAAATGGCATTTAAACATGAAAACTCTTTCAGCGTGAAAATCCGTCTTTAATCTACTTCAGATGTTCGCTGTCTTTCCAATTTATATTCACTTGTTCTATTGCATAAAGACAGAAATTGATTTAACGATAAAATTTTGCTCAAGAAAATGTTTCTATAACTTTCAATTCATCATGAGAGAAATTGAATACTATTTTTCATATATATATATATATATATATATATATATATAAAGGGGATATTATATCTATTTTATCATATATATATATATATATATATGTATATATATATATATATATATATATATATATATATATATATATATATATATATATATATATATATATATATATATATATATATATATATATATATATATATATGCGTGTATGTTTTGTG
This sequence comes from Macrobrachium rosenbergii, assembly GCF_040412425.1. Lineage (NCBI taxonomy): Eukaryota > Metazoa > Arthropoda > Malacostraca > Decapoda > Palaemonidae > Macrobrachium > Macrobrachium rosenbergii. The sequence goes on along the minus strand of NC_089771.1, from coordinate 701,120 downwards.
TCTGTATATATACATACATACAGTTCACGAAAATAACAGAATGAATGAAAGTACCTGAAAAGAGCAATGCATGATAATACAAAAGCTATGAAATCTTTATAGACATATCTTTGGTGTGTAAATACCTTTTCTAAGTTCAAATGGTCCGGATGCCTCATCTGAGATATGAATTTATCTATAAAAAGAGAAAAAACATATATTTATTTTAAAAGTAAATAAGAAAAGGATGATTATCAAAAATAAAAAAAAGTAACTAAGAAAATCGCACAGTAGCTTCAACAGACATATTTCAGAGTTGTAAATTATACTAGATCTTTCATTTGGGGCTCTCTATGCTTGAGCACCGACTCGTTCCATATCGAGTTTATAATAGAATTCGACATGAGGACCTGAATATTCTATTTTATTCAACACCAATCCCTATTTTATTCCAACACCTGACACCCTGAACTCTAACAGGAAACATATCCACCTTTCTACAAAATGTTTTCCAGCATGTAACTGGACCCCATAGATTTACTGTCTTCAGTAATTCTCTTGACCCGGCAACCTGCCAAATACCCGTTGGATTCGAATTAGAAAATTCACAAATTACTGCCTGTGCCTGGGATTCCTCTGCTTCTCCTCTTACTCTCTGTTTTTCCTCCCAGTCTTATGTTGTTGTTTCATTTCAATCAACCTGTAGAGTGCTGCGCGTCCTATTGCAATCTTAGCTTCCATTGCCCTGTCCCCACCTCTCATCTCGTTTCACTCCGTTTCTGCTTCATTCGGTTTGTTTATTTCCTCATTCATCACTCTTTCATACCATTTTCTGTATTTAATCTTGTTTTATAAGAGTTGGGTTGTTACTTTTAATATGCTTAACAATCTTTTTGAATTTTTATTATATTTTAGTTGGATTTGTTTATTTTCAAATACTTTTCTTTACTTTCAAATTACTTTTCTTTTGGAGTTAAATTCCTGAATTTAACATGTGAAAAATTAATGCAGAGGTAAAAAAATGACAGAATAAATAATGTTCCCTCTACTTCAGTAAACAATGACGGAATTAAAGACCTTTATTTTTACGATTTTATTTTTTTACTTTAAGACGACGTTTTCTATTTTAGTAGTTGAAAAAATTCATTTGACATGTGAATAAAAATGCAGAGATAAAAATAATGAAAGGATAAATAATGTTGCCTCTACGTCAATCAAGAGATGATAAAGTTCCGTAAAGGAGCAGATTAATTCTGATGAATGATTCAACCTGTTCAGACGACTATCACTAAGGGGAGGCTCCCCAAGGTTTAAACATGATATGATAATCTCTCTCTCTCTCTCTCTCTCTCTCTCTCTCTCTCTCTCTCTCTCTCTCAGACATCGTTTTGACCCATTCCAATTCAAAGACACCATATATATAAA
>NC_089771.1:692216-694716 GCF_040412425.1 Macrobrachium rosenbergii | reverse complement strand
TAAAATTGGTATTACTGTTTGCATTATAAAACAAAATGATGACATAAAGTATATACTTTACATTAAACGATCCAAAACATTAGTGTTTTATAAATATGCACTGCAGACTCATCAAGTGCGTCGAATCCGCGTATTTGATGCATATTTTCTCGATTCCTAGACATAAAAGGCATTGCCATTCAAATTCGCCTTTTATCCCGTCTACCAAGGCCTTTCTAGATGGTCCTGGTCGTCTTCCAATCATCCACGTAGAGTAAAACATATCAGGGTACTCCTATCTAGCCTTTCACCAACGCTGGCCTTTTAAAAACTCTGAATACCTCCCTATTTCCAACCATATCAGATTTTGCTAAACATCAGATACTATGCAAATGGTTCATCTCAACAGCTTCAGATCTTTTTGTTATCATACGCATCATATATTCATGCTTCACTTTCATATAAATTACAGCTAAGCATAATCATATTCTTTGGTGTTAACTCTCTCTCTCTCTCTCTCTCTCTCTCTCTCTCTCTCTCTCTCTCTCTCTCTCTCTCTCTCTCACACACCGCCACCCCCCGCCCTTCCTGTCAACTCATGAGGACCCAATATTAAGAAAATTTGAAAATAAAATTGGAGAGTTTCAAGGGTTATTACCGAGAATGCTGGCGAAGTTGAATTGCAATATTGTTGCAGAATTGTGCATTTGCTATTTATATTTATTCCAAGAAGATTCAACTGAACTGAGCTTGGAATGAGATACTGACAATTCTGTCGAGAAGTGAGGATTATATATACAAAGACATGTCCAAAATAGGACGTGACATAAATTTTTTCTATGCTATGATGAAGGGGTATTGTACGATTCTCGATTAATCTTCACAATCTAGATAATCTGTGTCCAAGGATTTAAGGAGTGCCTCACTTGGTTCACATATCCCTATGGAGTACTTACGAAGTTTTTGTTTATATAGAAAAAATGTTATAACGGAAAGGAATTCTTTTTAAACAAATGGCACAATGTAAATTTCCATTTCATAATTTTCTTGTGAACTGAAATCCAGTCTTGATTATACATAAAATGAAGCATAATTTTAATATAATAATTCTTGAACAATTTTAAATCGTGACGTCAATGTATTCACTCAAGTCTTCTAATGCCATCAATAGCTTTCAGATGCGAAATCCTTTCTAACATTGTTCATATCTCTTTAAACAATACCTAAGATTATATTCATTCTTGACAGAGACATACAGAAACCTAAGTCATATTTTAATAAAAAATTTCTATCCTCTGAATATAGCTTTAATTAGAGCATCACTTTTGGACCGAAAGTTCGATGGCCAAGTCGAAGTCTATCTAAGATAACTATTAAGAAAAATATTAAATGAAGTTTCCTCGAAAGAAATTATAGGACTTTCCTCCGAGTTTCTCTCCCTTCAATATGAGAAATAAAAGAAGCCAATCGATGCCCATTCACTCCCCTAAGAATTTGTCATTCTTAAGAGAGGTTGGGGGAAAAGTTACCTGATGATTATCTGATTCCGAAATGAGATATTCAATAAAGTATTCATAATAATTCTAATGGTTTTTAAAACTGGTTTTCATAGGACCAAGAAAATTATATGAATTAGATTTACATTGGTTTCTGTACGTTTGGGGAAAGTTGGCGGTTTAAAATGACATAAAATAGATGTAAGTACGAGTCAGTTAATGTGTTAACAAAGAAATTATAAGTGTTGGTAATGTTGGAAGAACGTAAGTAGATAATGTCCGAGTTTTTTCTTCTCCATGTAGCACTTCGAAGAAGTACTGCATTAACAAATCCGTTAGACCATCGAGTTCCGTGTTCTCTAAAACTGTTGACAGGATAATTTTTGACATTTTGAAATTAAGAAACTTGACTCTCAGATACGTCTTACCCCACCCCACCACAGATAAAAACAAATTGATATTCAAAGGGAGAGAGCCATCTTTTTAAAGATATAATACCTAGAATTAATATTTAACTCACCTTCATGAGTATTATATAAGAGAAATTTACATTTCCGTAACTCTCTAAACATTGACAGGAAAGGGAATTAATATGATTAGATATATTTGCACGTTCATATCTTTATACAATCTACGTAAGTTTTTGTTTCAGTTTTCTGCTTAATATGACCCAAGAATATAAGTCCTCGTTAGACTGTTAGACACGTGGATGGCACATTTCCCTTCGCTAACAAAAGAGACAAAGAGAGAATCCGAAGGGTGTGCTAACATGAAATCTTCATGCTGTGACAAAACTTGAAGCTTAAGTAAGAGTTGGATGAACAGAATCTGTTGTTTCTTCTTCATTAAGTAAAACAAACCAAAAAGTGTCTCGTCCTTTCCAGGAAATGAATTATGTTGCCACCATGATATCTGCTTTTGGGGGCGTCAGATGTTTCACATATTTTATTTTAGAAAGCTTAAGAGCATTTAGTACGCTTCCAGAAAAGTCAAATTTATTATTCAGAAGTTTCTATCTAAAAACA
>NC_089771.1:677216-684716 GCF_040412425.1 Macrobrachium rosenbergii | reverse complement strand
GCCGACTCTTCAGATGAAATAGCCATTGCACCTTCCATCTGAAAAGAAAGAAATATCTACATATAGCAACTTAAACAATGACTTAAATAACGTTAGTATTCCACATACATCTTTAGGAAAATGAATTGAATAGCTAGTAAATACTTAATGTTCAAGTTAATTAAAAGTAAGACTTTTGGAGGGTATGATAAGGTTATACTTACATTTTGTGGTGGTTGTGGTACTGGTAAGGTGCCATCATGTGGGACAGGTGCTCTAGATGATGGGATGTCTGGATACTGAAGAGCTTGTCTTCCTTTCACTTTTCTGTACTTTGTCACATCAATCATACAGAAGTAACAATCATCGTGATGGTTCTTCGGCTCTCTCCATACTCTGGGAACGGCAAAAGGCATTGCCCTTCCTGTACCTCTTCTAAAGTAGATCGGCAGCTTCCACATATCACATGACGGGCCCATGGTTTGTCCTGGTCACCCATGGGCATTCCGAAATAGAGTCTGTACGCTATCCACAATTTGGCACCTTTCACGATCTTATGTAAAACTTGTTTCTCAATATATTATATAATAAAATGAATCTTAGAATTTGTACACCCTCTAGTAGTCATCCTGAAAATAGCAGAACTTAGTAATTGTTTTATCTCAAAGAGCAAATTAGATATTCACTTGGTAGCAGAACATATAACAGTTCCGAATATGTATAACATTGAAAGACAATATATTTGTATAACGGTCGATGATACAGAAAAAATAATTACATTCTTGGAATCAGCAGAGAAAAGTGATTAACAAACAGTAAAAAAAATAAAATAAAGAAAACTTTTGTAAAAAATTTTACGTTGCGTAGTTAATTGACAACTACTTTGGAGATATTCAATCATAATTCCATGGAAAGACATTTCTCCTTGATTGTATATTAAATATGCCTATCAAACTAATAATAATAATAATAATAATAATAATAATAATAATAATAATAATAATAATAATAGTAATAATAATAATAATAATATTGACAAAAAACTTAACTAATGATTTATGTACGGTGGCTACAGTCTACCATTAATTTCATTCTCAATCTAATTAACTGTCCCCAAAATATTCACTTCGCAAAACAAGCCGCTAGGTCAATGTTAGCTCTGCTAATTGCTGTACAAACAGCTGGTCTCTTGATGTTCATTTTATTGCAAGATCAATGACCGAGAGCACAGGGCATCTGGTGTTAAAAAAAAAGGCTGCGTACAGTAATTTGTCTATTGACAACTGAATTCACCTGATGTGAATAATGCACTGAAATCTTGCTCTAATGATTTATAGTTTTTTCCATTAATTTTTAAAAATTAAGAGATATGATCCAGAATTAATTCATATGTAAACAACCCATTTTTTTTATTTAATATTTAATCTGTTTATCTTTGCGGAAGTATATTGTCTCAAATTGTTTCAAAATCTTAATTTAAGTTAGCTGATATTAATAATGCAATTGAGATATTTCTGTAATGATTTATAATTTTCAAAATTAATGTGAAAATTCAAAACGTGTTGGTCAGAATGAAGGAAAATGTGAAGAATTTTTTCAGTTAACTCAAGATAAAATCTGTTTCTCTCTGCAAGTATGTCGCCTGATATTGTATCAAAATCTAATTTGTTTTTCTTTATAAATAATTGTCTTCGCTTTCATCGATGTTCAAAATGATCAGAATGGGAAATAAACCAAGTTATCTGAGAACCGTGAGCAATTGATATTCTTTTATTTTGGTCAGTTGGAAAAGATTAATTAGCATACTTTATCTCTAATTAGGATTCTGACTTCAAGCGCTTTATTTACAAATTTACTGAAACAAATAATTCGATATTCTTTTCATGTAGTATAAACAAGTAATTACTCTCTTGCTAAATCAGCAATACGTAATCGATGCTTCGTTCGGTTACGTGTGCTGATTTAGCAAGAGAAAGTAATTACTTGTTTATACTACATGAAAAGAATATCGAATTATTTGCTTCAGTAAATTTGTAAATAAAGCGCTTGAAGTCAGAATCCTAATTAGAGATAAAGTATGCTAATTAATCTTTTCCACTGGACCAAAATAAAAGAATATCAAGTGCTCACGGTTTTCAGATAACTTGGTTTATTTCCCATTCTGATCATTTTGAACATCGATGAAAGCGAAGACAATTATTTATAAAGAAAAATAAATTAGATTTTGATACAATATCAGGCGACCTACTTGCAGGAAAACAGATTTTATCTTGAGTTAACTAGAAAAAATTCTTCCGTTTTTATTTCATTCTGACTTAACACGTTTTGAATTCATTAATTTAGAAAGGTATAAATCATTAGAAATATCTCAATTGCATTATTAATATCAGCTAACTTAAATTAAGATTTTGAAACAATTTGAGACAATATACTTCCGCAAAGATAAACAGATTAAATATTCAATTAAAAAAAAAGTGTTCCTTACGTATAAATTCATACTGAATCCTATCTCTTAATTTTTCAAAATTAATGGAAAAAACTATAAATCATTAGAGAAAGTTTTCAGTGCATTATTCACATCAGATGAATTCAGTTGTTAATTGACAAATTACTGTACGCATCCTTTTTTTTTTTTACACCAGATGCCCTGCTCATTGATCTAGCAATAAAATGAGCATTAAGAGACCAGCTGTTTGTACAGCAATTAGCAGAGCTAACATTGACCTAGCGGCTTGTTTTGCAGAAGTGAATATTTTTAGGGGACAGTTAATTAGATTGAATTAAATTAATGGTAGACTGTACTGCATTGCATAAATCATTAGTTAGTTTTGTAATATTATTATTATTATTACTATTATTGTGTGTGTGTGTATTATTGTGTGTATTATTGTGTGTATTATTAGTTTGATAGGCATATTTAATATACAATCAGGAGAAATGTCTCCATGGAATTATGATTGAATATATAAATCAAATTTGTCAATTAACTACGCAACGTAATATTTTTACAAAAGTTTTACTATTTAATTTTTTTACTGTTTGTTAATCACTTTTCTCTGCTGATTCCAAGAATGTAATTATTTTTTCTGTATCATCGACCGTTATACAAATATATTGTCTTTCAATGTTAGCCATATTCGGAGACATTATATGTTCTGCTACCAAGTGAATATCTAATTTATCTTTGAGATAAAACAATTACTAAGTTCTGCTATTTTCAGGATGGCTACCCTGAAGGTGTACAAATTCTTAAGATTCATTTTGCTATATTGTGGTTATTATATTGGAAAAAACAAGTTTTAAGATCGTGAAAGGTGCCAAATTGTGGATAGCGTACAGACTCTGTTTCGGAAATGCCCTTGGGTGACAGGACAAACCATGGGCCCGTCATGTGATGTGTGATATACGATCTACTTTAGAAGAGAGGTACAGGAAAGGGCAATGCCTTTTGCCGTTCCCAGAGTACGGAGAAAACCGAAGGCCATCACGATGATTGTTACTTCTGTATGATTGATGTGACAAGTACAGAAAGTGAAAGGAAGACAAAATAACTAGTATCCGGGCATCCCATCATCACCATCCGTCCCTTGATGGCACCTTACCAGTACCACAACCACCACAAAATGTAAGTATACTTATCCTTACTACTCAAAATCTTTACTTTTAATTAACTTGAACATTAAGTATTTACTAGCTATTCGTTCATTTTCCTAAGATGTATGAATACTAACGTTATTTAAGTCATTGTTTAAGTTGCTATATGTAGTTATTTCTTTCTTTTCAGATGGAAGGTGCAATAGCTTTTCATCTGAAGAGTCAGCTTTTTCTAAATGCAGCAGCCAAGAAATGGAGAAGCTTTTTGTACCATAGGCCTTACTTCCCAAATCAGAGTGAGCTAGATGATTTAATCAGGGATTTAAATCTTACTAAGTCAGGAGCTGAACTTCTTTCATCAAGGCTGAAGGAATGGATTCTACTATGGGAAGACTGCAGGACATCTGTGTACCGGAAACGACATGAAGAATTTGAAATTTACTATGACGTTAGTAATGATCTGTGTTACTGTAAAGATGTGATTGGATTGTTTTCTATTGGTGAGTCCAATATGATCCTTCAGAATGGCGACTGTTCAGAGACAGCTCAACACGAAGTCTCAAAAGCAGTGTTGCTCCACAATGGAATTAAATATCCATCTTTGCCTCTTGCACACTCCGTACAGAACAAAGAAAACTATGATAATGTCAAACAACTTCTTGACAAAATAAATTATGCTGAATCCAAGTGGGATGTTTGTGGTGATTTTAAGGTGCATGCCTTCTTGCTTCAGGGGGGATACACAAAGTATTCATGTTTCCTTTGCTTAAGGGACAGCAGAGCTGATGATGATCATTATAAGAAAGTTGATTGGCCCACACGATTGGAACTGCAGCCAGGGGTGTTAAATGTTCTCAGAATAGATTCCAAGAAAGTCTTATTACCCCCACTTCATATTAAACTAGGATTGGTAAAGCAGTTTGTGAAGGCCTTAGATACTGGAGGAGAAGCTTTTCAAGAAATTCGTCTCATGTTTCCAAAGTTTTCTGAGGCTAAGATCAAGGGTGGCATATTTGTTGGACCCCAAGTAAACGCAATGTTGAAGTCGGAGAAACTAGAAAGAGCGATGACAAAAGTTGAAAAAGAAGCATGGTGCGCATTTCGTGATGTAGTTCGTGGATTCCTAGGAAATCACAAGGATCCTGATTACAAACAAATGGTAGCAAAACTTATTGAGAACTTCAAGAAACTGGGTTGTCGTATGTCCTTAAAGGTTCATTTTTTGCACTCTCACCTAGATTTCTTCCCCGAAAACTTGGGTGATGTCAGTGAGGAGCATGGTGAGAGATTTCATCAGGACTTGCTCGCAACAATGGAAGAGACCTCAGGTTGATATGAATACTGCTATGACGGAGTGCATATGGTCTAGTCAGAAAGATGAAAATATAATATAGAAAATCTCGATCACAGCACTTCTGATCTTAAGGAAAGAGTTATCAAAGCATTCTCAAGTGTGTTTGTTTCTTTTTGTTCTGACTAATATTGTACTTCTAAATACCTTTCAATACACGAAAAAGTACCTATTTTAGTGTAATTATCCTAAGAATATTAGAATAGATTGAACCAATATACTGCTGTAGAGAAAAACTGAGTATAGAACAAGAAAATATGAAATTAACAATAAATTAAAAACTATCGATATTACATCAAAAGGAATGTCAGTAATAATACATATATAAAAATCAAAAAATACAAATAAACAAAACATGTGTTACGTGATGCTATGTGACCTACAATCCTGAAATAAAGAATATAAAAAAATGGATGGAGATTAAATTACATGCAAATACACACAACTATATATATATATATATATATATATATATATATATATATATATATATATATATATATATATATATATATATATATATATATATACTAATAATATATATATATATATATATATAAATATATATATATATATATATATATATATATATATATATATATATATATATATATATATATATATATATATATATATATATGTATATGTATATATATATATATATATATATGTATGTTTATATGTATATATATATATATATATATATATATATATGTATATATAACATATATATATATATATAAATATATATATATATATATATATATATATATATATATATATATATATATATATATATATATATATATACATATATATATATATATATATATATATATATAACTATATATATATATATATATATATATATATATATATATATATATATATATATATATATATATATATATATATATATTATATATATATATATATATATATATATATATATATATATATATATATATTATATATATATATATATATATATATATATATATATATATATATATATATATATATATATATATATATATATATATGTGTGTGTGTGTGTGTGTGTGTTTGTGTGTAATCAACACACAATCACGTTTGGAACTGAAATAAATTCTGACTCATCGATTGAACCTAGGTTTTGATCTGATGTGAGTCAGAATTTATACTCATATAACTAATATATATATATATATATATATATATATATATATATATATATATATATATATATATATATATAACATATATATATATATATATATATATATATATATATATATATATATATATATATCTTTATCTCTGCTGTATATATATAATCAACACACAATCACATTTGGAACTGAAATAAATTTCTGACTCACATCACGATCGAACTGAGGTTTTGATCTGATGTGAGTCAGAAGATTATATATATATATATATATATATATATATATATACACACACCACACATATATATATATATATATATATATATATATATATATATATATATATATATATATATATATAATATATTTATATTTATATAATCAACACACAATCACGTTTGGAACTGAAATAAATTTCTGCCTCACATCACGATTGAACCTAGGTTTTGATCCTGATGTGAGTCAGAAGAATTATATATATATATATATATATATATATATATATATATATATATATATATATATATATATATATATATATATATATATATATATATATATATGTGTGTGTTTGTGTGTGTGTGCGTGTGAGTGTGTGTGTGTGTGTAGTATCTTGATAATTCTGTTTGATTTATGGCAGCGCCCTCCAGCTGCAATAAACAAAACTTATCCTTATTCTAGCTAATTATTTCCGTCAAGATATCAAGCATCCTGAAACAACAGCATAAGATATATAATTATGCCAAGATAGAAAAAAACCAAGGAAGAGTGAAATATATGAAAAAAATCGCTTAGAAGCTGAAACAAAACAATTATAAGGAAGTTTTATTGAGCTTAAATGCCTTCATGAATAAATGATTTGTTGCCCAAACGTAAACAATATTCAGTCTTAATCCTAAAAAGGAAAATTTTAATATTCTTACAGGTATAAAACTAAATCATATCACCTCCACCTGTAATTGTTTACTGATTTTCGAATGAATGAAGGTTATTTTCAGCAATTACCTGAAGTACAGACTGCAATACTTCGCGAATAATAACTTTGTAGAGGAGGAATCATAATTAAGCAGAATTATGTCGCCTTTTTGTGATGGAGTCCTCTTTCGGTCGTGTAGCTCTATTGGCGAAAGCTGGACGTTTGATATTTTCTCTTTTTTCTACAATTAATGGGATAATGGTAGAAGAGCTGGGAAAGGACAGATCACTGGATGCTTTTCTTAGAAATGAGGTTGTGAACAATGTTTGGGCATATTTGTTGGTGACTGGGTTGTGAATAGGATGATTGGACATATTTGTTGGAGATTGGGTTGTGAATAAGATTGTTGGACATATTTGTTGGAGACTGGGTTGTGAGGAAGATGATTGGACATATTTGTTGGAGACTGGGCTGTGCATAAGATGATTGGACATATTTGTTGGAGATTG
>NC_089771.1:669716-672216 GCF_040412425.1 Macrobrachium rosenbergii | reverse complement strand
AAATATATTCAGAGGATAGAAATTTTTAATTACAATATGACTTAGGTTTCTGTATGTCTCTGTCAAGAATGAATATAACCTTAGGTATTGTTTGAAGAGATATGAACAATGTTGGAAAGGAATTCGCATCTGAAAGCTATTTTTGGCATTAGAAGACTTGAGAGAATACATTGACGTCACCATTTAAAATTGTTCAAGAATTATTATATTAATTATGCTTCTTTTTATGTATAATCAAGACTGGATTTAAGTTCACAAAAAAAGAAAAACATGAAATGGAAATTTACATAGTGCCGTTTGTTTAAAAAAAATTCCTTGTCGTTATAACATTTTTTTCTATAAACAAAAACTTCCATGTAAGTACTCCACTTGGGATATGTGAACCAAGTGAGCACTCCTTAAATCCTTGACAGTTAGACATTCAACGAAGATTAATCCAGAATGTACAATACCCCTTCATCATAGCATAGAAAATTCTATGTCGTCTATTTCGACATGTCTTTGTATATATAATCCCTCACTTCTCTTCGTTGACAAATTGTCAGTATCTCATTCAAACTCAGTTCAGTTGAATCTTCTTTGGAATAAATATAAATAACAAATGCACAATTCTGCAACAATATTGCAATTCAACCGCCAGCATTCTCAGTATTAATATGAAACTCTCAATTTTATTTTCAAATTTTTCTTAATATTGGGTCCCTCATGAGTTGACAGGAAGGGCCAGAAATTGGCAGTGAGAGAGAGAGAGAGAGAGAGAGAGAGAGAGAGAGAGAGAGAGAGAGAGAGAGAGAGAGAGTTAACAATTCAAAGAGTATGATTATGCTTAGCTGTAATTTACATGAAAGTGAAGCATGAATATATGATGCGTATGATAACAAAAAGATCTGAAGCTGTTGAGATGAACCATTTGCATAGTATCTGATGTTTAGCAAAATCTGATATGGTTGGAAATAAATTATTCAGAGTTTTTAAAAGGCCAGCGTTGGTGAAGGCTAGATAGAGTACCCTGATCTTTGCTCGTGGATGATTGGAAGACGACCAGGACCATCTAGAAAGGCCTTGGTAGACCCAGGATAAGGCGAATTTGAATGTAATGCCTTTTATATCGGAATCGAGAAAATATGCATCAAATACGCGTGATTCGACGCACTTCTGATGAGTCTGCAGTGCATATTTATAAAACACTAATGTTTGGATCGTTTAATGTAAGTATACTTACTTTATGTCATCATTTTTGTTTTATAATGCAAACAATGTACCAATTTAAACAGCACAATTTAAGGCTCTTAAGTAACTCAGTGTTACCAGCCATCGGATTAAAAATGGATCTTTCAGATTTAATATGAAATCAAATAGGAGAGTCTGTGTTGTTTTAGACGTCCCAGGTGCCTGGGAGGGCCGGGGTGGGGGGCGGAGGTGGGGAATTCGGAACTGTATCAGCTAAAGTTTTATCAAATGGGTTTTTAAAATCCCAATGTATAGACTTTTCAGGACATAGGTTTTCTGAGAAAACTTAGGAATTAAAATAAGTTATTTGATATTGCTATCTGATGTCATTTAAATCTCTTGGCAACAGGAGTTATAGACTAAGGCTAGTTGTATTTATACGATTTTGGAAAATCCAATTAAGAAAATAATAATAATAATAATAATAATAATAATAATAATAATAATAATAATAATAATAATAATAATAATAATTTAAAAATTCTAGGATACCTAGCAGAATTACCGCCTCCCCACCCCACCCCACCCACCCACCCCAAAAAAAAACAGCGTAGTAAACAAGAAACTAAAACGTTGTTTCGAGAAAAGAGTAATAAACATCAAACGCCCAAACTGCGCTCCTTACTTTAAACTTTGCAATAATTTGCATCCATATTTCGTTGCCTCTTTATATAAATGACAAAAGACCCCTTGTTCAGATGTATATTATATATATATATATATATATATATATATATATATATGTGTGTGTGTGTGTGTGTGTGTGTGTGTGTGTGTGTGTGTGTGTGTGTGTAGAGAGAGAGAGAACCTAGAAAATTCACAGTGAGTTATTTCATTCTCCTCTAAAATATTTCCATTCACCACAATATCAACATCTTAAACAATAATTTATGCCAATGCTTTTAATTCAAATTGTGAGACCAACAGGGGTAATATGTATGAACAAAACACTATCATTTTTAGGCTACGTGCAGCAGCAGCCATTCAATCTCAGTTTCTTCTCCCTTTCGCCAAAAATGAGCATATTTACAGAACAGAAATATTGAAATATTTTGTTATCTAAAAAGTATAGTTTTAGCTGTGTAGGGGAGACTGCTACATACCAGTGGAACGGTTTAGGCATAAAGTGAAATGGTGTATTTTTCTACATGAATCCTGATGCCAGTTTTACCTTAGGAAATTTTAATACACTGAATTTGTCCTCCCAATCTTCTGTTTAGCCGTAAAGTTAAAAGATGTCTTTCTCTACATAATTCTGATCGCAGTTTCT
>NC_089771.1:642216-667216 GCF_040412425.1 Macrobrachium rosenbergii | reverse complement strand
AAAAGTGTATTTACATAAATGATATCAATGCGGGAAGAGGAACTCCGTGAATTACTATCCTGAAGGGGAGTTCTACGGGATTGGATGAAATGGGATTCAGACACAGTCGAGCTTCCACGAAATAGGGTCCCTCTGAAAATGAGAGATATGCACATTTTACGCCAGTAATGAAAATAGACAAAAGAATAATGAATTGACTGCACTGAGGGTGCCAAAGGAGTAATAAAATTAATACTGCCGATGCAAGAAGTAGTACGGACATTAGACAGGGATTCTTTCTGGCTTTCTATTTAAACAAATGTTACGAGACAAAAGCCTGACTGAAATGGGAGCTCTTCAAGGCACTTTACTGTAGCAGATTTCCAGCGTAGAAGCGGTTGCATAGATGACTGCGATTTCAGGTGAGATTTCTTCCATTGGTGAGATGCAAGGGCTTCCATAAAGGGGCAAGGCGATGGGACTCCTCAGAACTCTCATTATCAATTTACTGTAGTTTCAACACATTTTCATTGTTATTTTCCTTCTTTTGAAAAGCATAAGTAACTGTATTAAGCATAATGTTTTGTGGTGTCAGTTATGAAGTAGAAATGTATAAATCCTATAACTATACAATTCGTTCTATTATTATTATTATTGTGTGTGTGTGTGTATATTATACATATATTATTATTATTATTATTATTATTAATCAGAAGATGAAACCTATTCATGTGGAACAAGCCCACCAAAGAGCCACTGGCGAATTTCAAACTCAAAAAGAATATGGTGTTCATAGAAGTAAGAGAAGGTGAGGGGAATATAGAAGACTTCGAAGTGAATCCACTCTCTCTCTCTCTCTCCTCTCTCTCTCTCTCTCTCTCTCTCTCTCTCTCTCTCTCTCTCTCAGTTCAAAAACCAGAAAATTACTGTTCTAGAATGGTAAATACAAGTACAAGCAAATAAGTTTACTTAACTAAGCATTCTCTCCTCTCTCTCTCTCTCTCTCTCTCTCTCTCTCTCTCTCTCTCTCTCTCTCTCTCTCTCTCTCTCTCTCTCTCTTTCTGGTGTGCAGGTGGCAAAATATTAACCAAAATTGCCGTAGCAATCATCGTTCAGAATAATGAAGAAGACATGGAGAGATCTGAGGACGGTTTACTGAATCCATCATACCTCAGTGTCAGTGGCTGTAGAGTTTTATATATGGATGTCTTGTAATTGGAATGGGTCAAAACAATGTCTGAGAGAGAGAGAGAAAGAAAGAAGAAAGAAGAAGAAAGAGAGAGATTATCATATCATGTTTTAAACCTTGAGGCCTCCCTTAGTGATAGTCGTCTGAACAGGTTGAATCATTCATCGAATTTAAATCTGCTCCTTTACGGAGACTTTATCATCTCTTGATTGACGTAGAGCAACATTATTTATCCTTTCATTATTTTTATCTCTGCGTTTTATTCTGTATCAAATGAATTTTTTAACTAATAAAATAGAAAACGTCGTCTTAAAGTAAAAAAAAAAATCGTAAAAATAAAAAGTCTTTAATTCCGTCATTGTTTACTAAAGTAGAGGGAACATTATTTATCCTGTCATTTTTTTACCTCTGCATTAATTTTGTTCACATGTTAAATTCAGGAATTTTTTCTATAACTCAAAAAGAAAAGCATTTGAAAGTAAGAAAGAAAGTAGTTTGAAAATAAAATAAATCCAACTAAAATATAATAATAATTCAAAAAAGATTGTTAGCATATTAAAAGTAACAGCCAACTCTTATAAAACAATTAAATACAGAAAATGGTATCAGAAGAAGTGATGAATGAAATAAACAAACCGAATGAAGCAGGAAACGGAGTGAACAAGAGATGAGAGTGAGACTATTAGGCTAAGATTGCAATGGACGCGCAGCACTCTGCAGGTTGATTGAAATGAAACAACAACATAAGACTGGGAGGAAAAACAGAGAGAGTAAGAGGAGAAGCAGAGGAATCCCAGGCACAGGCAATTTGCAATTCCTTTGACCCGGAATCCAACGGGTATTTGGCGCAGGTGGCTGCCGGGTCAAGAGAGAATTACTTTCGAAGACAGTAGCCTAAATCTATGGGGTCCAGTTACATGCTGGAAAACATTTTGTAGAAAATTGGATACTTCCCGTTAGAGTTCAGGGTGTCAGAAGTTGAATAAAATAGATTATGTGTTGAATAAAATAGAATATTCAGGTCCTCGTAATGAATTATTATAAACTCGATATGGAGAAAACAGTCAGTGCTCACATAGAGGCCCCAAATGAATCTAGTATAATTTTATCAACTCCTGAAATACACGCGTCTGTTAAGGATTGCAGTGATTTTATTTTTGATAATCACTTTTCTTATTTACTTTTAGATACTATGTTTCGTCTCTTGAAATGAATATATGTTTTTCTCTTTTTATAAAATAAATTCATATCTCGATTAGAGGCATCCGGACCCTTTGAACTTAAGAATGTATTTACACCGAAGATATGTCTATAAAAATTTCATAGCTTTTGTATTATCATGCATTGCTCTTCAAATTACTTTCATTCATTCTGTTATTTTCGTGAACTGTATGTATGTATATATGTACACAACAAACATACACACATATATATATATATATATATATATATATATATATATATAACTATATATATATATATATATATATATATATATATATATATATATATATATATATATATATATATATATATATATATATATATATATATGAAAATGATGAATCTCCTAGTACTCCAATTTTCTCATGATGAATTAAAAGTTAAAGAAACATTTTATTGAGTAAAATTTTATCCTTAAAGTAATTTCTGTCTTGATGAAATAAAATAAGAGAATATAAATTGGAAAGACACCGAACATCTGAAGTAGATTAAATATGGATTTTCACGCTGAAAGAGTTTTTATGTTTAAATGCCATTTACATTCTTAAAGGTATATTTCTCTCTTGCAAATTTAGGAAAAATTAATGTAATGTATTTTGCATGACTATCAAGCTACATAAAAATGTGTTCACTGTTGAAAACATAAAATTTATAGTTTATCAACACCATCTATAAACTCAGGTTAATTCCTTTATAATTGTTTTTGCTAATGGAACACAGAAAACTTAAGTCGATATTCGCGAAAAGAAAAGTTTATTAATATTATGAATCTACATACCTCAAGCTCGGCATGGTGTAACAAGTTAAATCTGTCTTTTTCTATCTGTCCTATCTTATCCATCCGTATTTGCAATACCTCAGTGTCTGTCTTTAATATCAGGGATACACATCTCTTAGCGTTATCTCTCAATGGACCCGACATTAATAAGATTTGCATACAGAGTGGAAGAGCTGTAGGATCTTCACCGGGTTTCCTCAGCAAATCTTTGGACGGCGCGTCCTGTTAGCAATGCGGTTCTCCTTTCATGATTGCAAATGAACCTGCATTGTGTTGTTGCTGCCCCGATGCACGTGAGGGCTTGATTTGACGAATTCCTCTGGGAGGAGGGCTCAAGACACTCTGTGGGATTATGCGGAGTCTGCTGTGGTTAATCGCTTTCAAAGAGACGTTGTCAAAGGTGGATGTGGAGATTCTACTCGAATTTATTGTTTGGGAGTCGTGGGAGGTTTAGATTCGATTCAGTGTTTGTCAGGTAGTCTTGGTGCCTGTTTAGCCTTGAATTTAACTACGTTGCTTTAGAGTAACTGCTAAGGAGAGATTTAATGCTTTTTTTTATAGCTGACTCTTTTAGTTGTAGCCTGCTGCTGGGTAGGGAGCTTATAACATCAGAAAACTCTCCAAGTATAGTCACTCCTGCTAATATGAAAATATTTATAAATTATTATTATTATTATTATTATTATTATTATTATTATTATTATTATTATTATTATTATTATTATTATTATTATTATTATTATTAAAAATGAAACCTGTTATATGGAACAAACGCACATTGGCCATTGACTTGAAGTTCAAGCTTCCAAAAAATAGTGTTCATTAGGAAGAAGTAAGAGTAGATAAAGGGAAATACAGAAAGAGGAGATTTCACTTATTAAAAGATAAAAATAATAAATTAATAAATTAACAAATGGATAAAAATGTATTAAAAAGCAAGGAGAATAGCATTATGGTAGTAATGCATTGCATCTTCGCTTGAACTTCTGAAGTTCTGCTTGCACGACATCCTCTGGGAGGCTGTGGATAATCGATCTAATACTATAAACAGAGGAAGCTAATAATAAAAAATATAGAAAGAAATAAGTCTGTGAAAGCTTCCTTTTTAATAGACTCATGATCTGGAACGTTGCTAAGAAATGTAATTGTAGAGAACTATGATACTCCTGCTTTTCTTTTCAGTATTAAGAGTTAAACGGGGCACATAAAAAAGAACATTCCCAATTTAGTCCTTACTCAGTGGTAACAAAGGAGGAACTAGTCTCAAAGACCACTGGAAGAAACTTTAAATAGGAATTTGTCACAACCATCTCTCTGTCGGCCGAGTGGCTTACGTGATGGACAAAGCAATGGAAGAATTTTGGCTGAATCTAAACTGAAATGCTCCGTTACTCCATCGTTGTCTTTTTTATGACTCACCAGAGGAGCAAAGACATGCTTCAAAATACAGGTCTAAATTTATAGATTTTCTTTACTCCATATATATATATATTTTTATATATATATACCATATATATATATATATATATATATATATATATATATATATATATATATATGGCAATGTATTTATAGATGAACAGACAGATAATTAGACTGTCCTTCGAAGTCAATATTAGATATGAAGGGGCTGAATGTTCAGTTTTTTTTTGACAAAGGTCTAGCTCAAGATTAAATTTTCTTCAAGTGAAATGGACTTCTCAGTAAGGTGATAATTCTTAAAAGTAAAGCAGAATGCTGAGCACAGAGATGGACATCGGTAAAGAAATAGTATTCAGGAGGATAAATTTGTTTTATTACTTCAATCATTGCAAGAATTAGTGATTTCATTGTGGGAATTGGGGTCGAAATCTTACGTTTCTCACTTTTATGCTGACACAGATACCGTTTTGGAAGGACTGAGAACAATGTGACCACAAAGAAACCTTCCTTATTCCCTTTTAATTTATCTAATGAATTATTAAATTAGTATAAAAACTAGTATAAGGTTCTAGGTACAGAATATTTCCAGAAACTTGCTGGAACTGCTTGACACGTGTCAGTAAGTCGAGGAGCCATCAGCATCTCTTGAAATCAAGTTGGGTGCTCCAGGAATGGCTATTCCTTCCTTCAAGCACCTTGAGAGAGCAGAGATAATCTTGTATCAGATCACTGCAGTTTCTTCCAAGGCTTTTTTTTTTTGTCTTTCATCTGCGGAGACTGAAGTAGGTTTAGTGTAATATCACTAGAAGGTACTATTAAAGAAGAAAGTTAGTGTTATTTACGGTCGAAGTCACCTCAAAAAAAAAAAAAAAGGAGGTGGTAGGGGAAATGGGCAGAGTAAACGCTGTTTTCATTTTCTCTTGAAATCTGTACCATTAACAGGAATTGCCTTTTGCAGGGAATACAATTACTGTAAAGAACCACTTTGATACATAAACAAACCAAGAAACAATATCATAATGACTGGATGAAGTATATTGCTACTTTCTTTTGTCTGAATAATTTTTCTGTGTTTTGAAGCGAGAGATATTGTTCTTAATTTCCTGTTTCCTGGTCGCCAATTTCTTCAGCCTGAGACTCCTTAAGAAGTCCCTCAGCACATGTTACATAAAGCTCCACCACTAATGATATATAATCCTTCCAGCCAGAGATAATTCTCGTCCTCTCGTAACTCAAAAATCCAAACAAATAAAAATACTAAAAATTGTAGCTCACATTTCACATTTCTTAAGAATTTTCTTTAGATATGGATTCCTCTAAGATTCGCTTGACAATTTTTATGCTGTTCGTTTTTATTCGTTCTTTTTTTAAGAGGAAGCTACCTCAATGATAAATTGTGGTAAGTTTCGTAAAATTTCATAAGATTCCACATTTACCAGGAAGAGGAAATGAAGACTCGCATAGAAAAGTTCATAGGAAGAGTTTAATGGTTTCTTTCTATTAATTTCGCTGTCTAGAAGAATACATATGCACACATACAGACATACACAAACCCACAGACATACAGACACACACACACAGACAAACAGACACATATATATATATATATATATATATATATATATATATATATATATATATATATATATATATATATATATATATATATATATATATATATATATATATATATATATATATATCACCCTAGGAGAATAGGGCAGAGTGGGACATGGGGTACAGGAGATTAGTTTTTAAGTGACTAATTGGTAACTTTTTTTCAGATAGGCCCTAGTGGCAGAGAGTAACTAAAAATGTAACGTGAGCTATTTTTGTTTGGGGATCAACAGGAATTAAAACATTTTTTCAAGCATTTATTCTTTTGGTGAGTAAAGCAAATTTTTTCTTTGCTTGTTTGCATTCAAGTGTTCAGTGTCTGTACTAGTAATATCAACATACAGTAGTCGGAATATAGGAAGGGATGCAGATATGACAACTGGATAAATATTTGCCATGTGCTTATTGGTAAGGGCCTGTATTCATTTCAGTGTCAAATTATTATAATGGGACACAGTGGGACAGAATCTTTCGGGGCAGAGTGGGACAGTGTCCTATTACTTTATCTTACTGAATGTCGTTTACACACAGTTTGTCATTTAAAATCTTCAAACAATACTTGTTATCAACAATGTCACATATAATATTCTATATGTATTGCTGTTGGATAATTATTAGCTTTGCATATGAAAATTCTTGTTTACATTACTACGAAATGCCAAGAAATAGGAAAAGAAAAACAGACATTGGAACTTTTACTGAAAATTCTATGAAAGAAGTTGTTAAATTAGTATTAGATGGAACTAGCCTAAGAAAGGTAGCAGGAATAAAAGGAGTTGCGCGAAACACTCTTCACAGGAAGCTTTCAGATTGAAATCTTTGTATTTCATCCTTTCAGTATCTCAGTTCATGTAGTATTGTAGACAAATAAATTGAAGCATCGGTAGACAATATTTTGAGCGTGAATACTTTAGTAGATAACTAAGAGATCAAAGAGTAAATAAATAGACCTATACGTAGGTTTTCTTGAGGGGAGAAAAATATAACAAATAAGTTTGAAGATTAAAAAACTTCGCAAAGTAGAGAAAATTCAGAACAAATAGAAAAGTAGATATATCTTAGGAAAGTCAGTAGTATTGGGAATTTCCCTATACTCAATTAAGTAAAGTATGAAGGATTCTTTTTTTTTAGATTCCCATTGCAACTAGTTCAGAAGCTTTACGTCCAATTATGGGCAATGAAGGAAAAAATATATAGAGTAGATATTTGCTCCATCAGCTTTTGAAGAGAGATGAAGAATAACACTAAGGTCACTAAGTCTCGCCAGGCATGTTAAGAAATTTTCTGATATCCCCCATATTATTTTTGCTCATTTCTAAACTGGAACCGAGGGGGTAAGACTAGTGCTTGTAAGATAGAGCTTGACTCTATGAAAATCTTCCTCAAAGTACATTTTGATTTGCATGAGCTCTCATGGTACTAATAGGCCTCTTGAGTACTGTGGCTTTCTCACTACCAGTAGTACTAATATTACTGGTCTCGGGGATATGAGAAATTCTTGTTTAAACCGCTCCAGGTTATTCATCTCTTCAGGAATTGATAAGAGCAATTCAGCTCTGTAATTTTTTTAAAATTTAATTCTCCTGGACTAAACAGTTAAAATAGTTGAAAATACTCGTATATAGGTCTAGGTTTCTTTCCAGATATGTCCAGAAAGCCAAAAATGCCATTATTCGAATGCAACCGAATTACGAATGCAGGTCTGTGTTCACATCTGATGAAGAGGTGACTCTAAAAGATTACTTAATTACATCCTCTAAGACAAATTATGGCCTGTCAACAAAATCTACTCGCCATTTAGCTTATGAAATGGCAGTTATAAATAGTAAAAATCTTTTCCCGCAATCATGGCATATACTAAAAAGGCTGGGAAAGACTGGTATGGATTTATGAAAGACACCCTGATCTTAGTATTAAACCGAAGCCTGTAGCCTTTCAAGATCAACTTCTTTTCAACAAACATAATATTGATAACTTTTTGGAGCTAAGAGAAGTATGGTAAATATGAATGTTTTAGATGGTTCTAGAGTTTACAATCTGGACAAGCTTCTGCATCTACAGTCCAAGAAGCCACAAAGGTCATCACTTGCAGAAAGGTTTCAATCAAGTTAATCCAAACAACAAACACAGTGAAAAGAGGCGCACATGTTACAACATGTTGCATTTATTAATGCATTAGTTACCAGCATCCCTCCTGCCATGATGTTTCCTCACTTTTACTGATCCCATATGATCAGTGAAGCTCCCCTGGCACTCTTGGTAGCAAACCCATCAGGTTGGATGACAAATGAGCTCTTTGTACAAGTAATGCAACATTTTATAACCTAACTTTTTTGATATATGATAATCACGATTCACATCTATCCATTCAAGTGCTAGACTTAGTAAAAGAGTATGGGATTACTTCTCACTCTTCATCCACATTGTAGTCATAAACTGCAACCTCTTGATAATGAGTTTTACTCATGCATTTAAAGCTCATTACTACTCTGCCATGGAATCACGCCTTTTACAAAAGCCTGGTGTCCCAGTAACTATTTATGCTGTTGCTGGAAGAGTCAACATTGCTCACAAACGATCCATGACTCCCTCAAACATTTTATCAGGATTCAGGAAAAGTGGAATGTATCCATTCTGATGCTAACTATGTTACTGAACATGAATTTGCTCCTGACTCTGTCACTGAATAGTTCTGCCAAAGGGAATGAGGTAACTGTTTAACCTTGAATTAAACAGAAGGGCTGACCATCTGGAGAATCGGTACCTCCACTAAACATTCTTAAGCCTCGATTATTCCGGTCATCAGCTGATCCACGAAAAGAATCAAAACGAGGACGTAAGAAGGTCAAGTATGATTGCCACAGACACCCCAGAAAAAGAACACTACACAAACCAAGAGACAAAAATTCCCAAGATAAGCCTTTTTAGAACCAGCTGCTTCATCCACTGATGAGAACCTATTCTTTTTCATCATTCATCTGATGGCGTGCATTACCTGAGAGTGTGGTGATCTGTGCCTTTAAAAGGGCTGAGAAAGGGGCAAAACTGGGTGACTTTGTGACCGCTGACTTTAGCACACCTAGAGTACTATATTTGGAATATTAATTTCAATAGATCTTACTGGAGATTTTAGGTCTCTTAACTGAGAAAAAGAAAAACTTCACAGTTTATGTATCCTCAAGTTGCCTCATATAACTTCTGTGGCTATTAAGAACATAAAAGTTGTATTGCCTGAACCGATCAGTGGCAACAAAGGCAAAGCTCATACCTATATTTGGATATTAATTTTGATCTCATAAATGTTTCTTGACTGTCCCACTGTGTCTAAGGTCTGTCCCCTCTGCCCAGGTATGGGGTAGCTGTGGGACAATTTGAAAAGATTTTTATTCTGTATTTTTCTACCCATGAAGGAGAATTAATCATAGGGTGATGAGCTCTCTACAGTTTGAAGTATATAGATTGGTGCAGTGTACGAGACATTGAAATATGACTGAAAATAGAGATTTCTGGGCTATTAATTTGTTTTAGTCCTTCTGTGGCCCACCTACCCCAAATATATAATATAACTATATATATATATATATATATACCTATATATATATATATATATATATATATATATATATATATATATATATATATATATATGCTCTCTCTCTTCTTCTCTATATATATATATATATGTATGTATATGACCTCTTCACAATTCAGTGTTACATGTGAAGCAGTTTATGTGAGGTAGACTTGTAGACATTTTTAGTGACTTTGTCGAAAGATATAGGATTAATATATTCCTTTAGAATCAGGCTGGAGCCCTTCCTGTTCAATTAAATTCGTAGAACACATCAAAGTTTTATTAATCTCCAAGAAAATATCTGAGTGGAAGGAAAAGTTAACCTCGTGTCAATTGTTTAAGTTTTGTGTTAGTTCATGGATGAATACCGTAACCTATTAAGGATTATCTTGCCAAGCACTTCAGTAATAAGGAGTTAACTTTCTTCACACACACACACACACACACACACACACACACACACACACATATATATATATATATATATGTATATATATATATATATATATATATATATATATATATATATATATAATATTATATATTAATCAATTGTCATGTTGTATCTGTCTCTCATCAACTCCTCTAAAATATCAGTTCACCTTCTTCTTCTTCTTCTTCTTGTTCTCTTATTCTTCTTCTTCTCATTACGGCGGCGTTCGTGTCATTATCACTGAGCGTTCGCGAATCTAATAATGGGGATCAGAAGCGCACCTGATACCTCGTTGGTTGACTACCGGGGCGTAATGGAAGAAGCATTTTTGTTCTGTGCTGGATGCCGGACGCCTTTCGCCTTCAGAGATATTCTTGCAGCCTCTTGGGTGATGCAGTCTGAGCATGGAAGAAAGCGACCAGTGAAAAAACTCTTCTTCTAGATTAGTGAGTTGGCGTGCAGAAACTATTTCTGATCAAATTCTGGTGGATTCCTTTTTCGTTTTCTCTATAGTAGTTCCGGATAATAATAATAATAATAATAATAATAATAATAATAATAATAATAATAATAATAATAATAATAATAATAATAATAATAATAATAAACTTCACTGAACAGAATGACCGTCTGGCAGCTGTATAATTTACCTGCTGCTACAAAGAAACTAATTCGAGAGGGTTGAAACTGCAATTACAACTAAAGCAGACAATATATCAGTGAAGTTTGTTTGAAAGAGTTGGTCTTCTCCCGAAATAATAATAATAATAATAATAATAATAATAATAATAATAATAATAATAATAATAATAATAATAATAATAATAATAATAATAATCCAGTATTTAGGATGATGATAATATAAAACCTGCGTATCTCTCTGATAATGGAGACAGCAGTCCATTTAAACCTTCAAGATCATAATTGTATTTACAACAATACATCAAGATATACCGCAGAAAATAATGTAGTTATTTTATCATCAGTGATAAAAATGGAAATGATATATAATATGCAAAATGTCTGGCATACCTTGAGTCTCTTAGATTCCGGTAAAACGTCCCTTTTCCTTAAATAATATCATCTAGCTACTCGCTGGGTCTGAAGCTCCCACTGGCCATCATTGCTGGTGTTAACTTTGGGACATTCAGCTGGTAGAGGGGAAACCCTCCCTGTTGTTGTTGTTGTAGGTGTGAATTTGGGTGTTCCGCTTCTCAAGAACGGGATCAGTAGCACAGGCTAATAAGAGCTAAAGACGCATTTTGAGACTGCAACAATTAAAGCTGGTAACATTATTTTTTTTAATAACAACACTACTAATAAATGTTCGTGGATAGTTAGTCATGGAGTTAACTAAAGTTCAGATGGTTCATTTGGCAACCCAACACATATAGGTTGTGGCCTTCAAGTAACTCCTTAAACCGCTGCCTGGCCGTTTTATCATTTCATACCCTGGTAAAAAGGTGTACGTTGGGCCATTAGTTCCAGGAGCTTAGGCAGCTTTTAAAGAAACAGAGAGAGTTTAATATCGAGATTTTAGACATGGCGACTGGCTAAATTATCTAGCTTACATATTGAATTCCATAACAATACTTAGGGATGAGAGGCCGTGTCCTGTTTACTTGTCTAAGCCAGGATTCCGTTCAGAATTTAGTTTTTCAATTACATAAGAGGGATGTAGCTCAAATCTCAATTTCCGTAAGCATTGGTTTAATTGCTTAGAATTTTTTTCTCTTGATGGCATCAACTGATGGATTTCAAAGCTATCTATTATAATGGGCATTGGCCTTCATCTCCAAGAAATATACAAGTTAGGAAAATCTAATAAAAAGTTTTAAAAAGAGAAATTTTTACAAGGACTTTCGGGACAGATTCATTGATTAAAAAGTAATTCATTATGTCGCAAAAGCAAATCAGATGTTAACTAGATTTTGTTCATTGTATCGTCCTCCCAATCTGGTGATATCCAAGTTATTTTAGGTACAGATATCATGTTACCATTCTTAGCAAAAGCAAATCAAATTTAGTAAGCTTATTCATTTCATCGTCCGCTCTGCCTAGTCATTTTCTGTCTAAATGTTATATCATAATCATGGTTTCACGTCCCTCTGTGTCATTCTAATGAAGAATAGGGTAGAAAAGCTCTCTGATGCTGTATGATCGTCCACCAGTCGTGACACGACTCTTAGATAAGTTCTGGGAACGGGACCTTGCAAGCTGTTGGGGTTACAGAAATGAAGCCTGCAATGCAATTATGTAAATCCGGGAGGTAAAGCTGTCTACTATTAATGGTAGCCGAATGCCTTCGTTTACTGTTTTAGGTGTAGAGTGAATGGCAAATAATGAGTCTAGACTGAGAAATCATGCATTATCACTTCAGAGTCAGTGTCGTGTCTAAACAGCCAGAAGTAAGACTTTTGCACTTCTGAGGATACTGTAACACTCTGGGAAATGTATCGTGTTATTTACAAATATGAAATCAATAAATTATAATATCTAATACTAACAGCATTTGCGATGTGTAACAAATGCATAAACAAGTGTGTTTTGGAAGAAAGAGATGAACCTGAATGTCCCTCATATCTCTGCAAAGTACTTAAAAGATAAATGAAAAGAACTTGAGCGGGAAGTGAAAATGCTCCGGTAAGGGGAGGTTTCTAAATGGTGCTGAATCTCCATCTTCATAACAACAAAATGACTCACCGTTCCTTACTACTCTTGAATTAAAAACGTATTTGGCAGACCTAGTAATGGCGAAATAAAATAAAGTAAAAAAATAGCTGAGAGAAGAAAGACTACTTAGCAAAAAATTGTCAGGAATGCTCTAAGCGCTGAATATTTCAAATCTCTTGTCAAAGTAACTGTTATGCGGCTGATCATTCACATGGGAAAAGACATCATTTTGGTAAATTTAGAGTTGGACTTTTTTCACCCATATGCACACACACCCTTATATTTTTTTAATTTTCCTTCTTTTAATGTTGGCAAATATCAGTACAAAGAGAACGTGTTCTATATATCAATATTCTTAAGCATCTGAAGCACCCAGCCTCGCTAATAATGATGAAATATAGATTAATTTCTTATATTTTTATGATTGATCCTTTATATTATTTAACTAAATATAAACACAAGAGAACTTGACCTATATATCATTATCCATAAACATTGGAAGCCCTCAGTCTATTTCATTACTAATAAATTTAGTGTTATTTCTGCATAGTCCTCATTCTTAATGTCCTTTCTTATATCGTCAGTACATATGCACACATATTTTAATTATTTGCTAGCACAATATTAAACTAGGCATCCAGTACAAGAGAACGTGTGTTGTATAAATATTCATAGCAAACATCTCGAAGCAGCAAGCTCTTTCATCATTGGCAAGTACTGTTATTTCTTCAGTGTCCTCATTCATTTTGCTTTTATTTTATTCATCTTGAATCTCACCTCTCTACTTATACCATACATTTCGTGAATTAAAACGACATCATCACCTGTTGCAGTTCATTATAACACATTAATGAAACCGATATTTCCTGTCAGGGGAAAATCCCCCCAAAATTCCATGTAATTAATATTCTCATTGGCAAGGAAAAATAATTAGGTTGGAAATGATAAAGTTAGGAACATGGCTCATCTTTTGCAGTGATGTTTTTCTAGTTAACTTTGAATAAAATTTAGTTTTCTTTATAATTTTCATTAATAGGCTACAATATAAAAATGGTCTCAGTCAGGTACGTTTTGTTAATGAATTTTCATTACCTTTACTGATCTTTATTATAAATTAGTGCTAGTTCAGAATTACAGTGAAATTGTATTTGTAATAATTCCCAGTTGATAGGTCACCAGATGAAAAAGTGTTTCAACCAAGTATATTTTGTTAATGAATTTTCACTTCATTTATTAAAATTCATAAGTAGTTCTCGTTCGATATGTAAAAAATAATATAAATAAAACATTTTGTAAAAAGAACCCTCACATTTTCATTCAAGAAGGCTAATTCAAATGAAAATGCCTCATATTACTAAGAAATTACTACAGACACAGCCTTTCACAATAATGCATGTAACATTTTCTCATTCCAGTATATGATTTTAATCACACAAAGAAGAAAGGAGGTAGAAGAGATACATTAGAAATGATTGGAAGGTTCTCCCTTGTTCGAAAATAAAAAGTAGAATAGATTTGCGGATAAAAAAATGCTTATGCAATTAGAACATTAGAACCTCATTAATATTCACCAGCCTACCGTACCTGAGTGAGGAGTCTGGCAAATCGGGTGCCACTTAGAAACAAAAATACCCATTTTTAGGTTGGGGGTTAGAGGAGTTCTTCTGGTGTTGGGGGAAGGGGAAGAGAGGGAGGTGAGAAAGGTTTTCCCCAAAATAAGGGGTTTGTCATTTCAAGATTCCCTTGTAGATCGGTGTGGAGAAAGTTAGATTATAGACAGTAAAAAATCCCCAACATACAGTTGTAATTATACACTAATTAGTTCTTTGAATCGAATTGCAGATATATATAAGTATATATATATATATATATATATATATATATATATATATATATATATATATATATATATATATATATATATATATATATATATATATATATATATATATATACTGCTCTTTCATCTTCTTTATATATATATATATATGTATATATATATATATATATATATGTATATATATATATATATATATATCTTTATTTTATATATATATATATATATATATATATATATATATATATATATATATATATATATATATATATATGTATATATATATATATATATATATATATATATATATATATATATATATATATATATATATATATATATATATATATATATATATATATATATATATATATATATATATATATATATATATATATATATATATATATATATATATATATAGATATATATATATATATATTTATATATATATATATATATATATATATATATATATATATATATACTATATATATATATATATATATATATATATATATATATATATATATATATATATATATATATATATATATATATATATATATGTATATATATATATATATATATATATATATATATATATATATATATATATATATATATATATATATATATATATATATATATATATATATATATATATATATATATATATATGTATATATATATATATATATATATATATATATATATATATATATATATATATATATATATATATATATATATATATATATATATATATATATATATATATATATATTTCAGAAAATATATTGCTACAATTTTTAAAGGACACATATATGCATTTTCATAGCTTCAATGCTTTAGATGTGATGAAAGAATTTATGGAGTCAGATGGAAGTAGATAGAGAGAGACTCGAGGTAAAATCTTTGTGTTCAACAAATGGTTTGATTCCTCAGCAATATTGCAGTCAGGTGATCTTCGAAGTGTTATGTATATTCATTAGTGCGTCGTTAATTTGATCGGGTGTCAAATCTGCTAAAGTGAGTTTGATCGTTCATTCAACGTGATAGAACTGCAGTTGTCTGAACGTAGCTTTTGGAGAGGATCAGGCTTTAAATCGGCAGATAAGGTAGACTTTGAAATCTCTGTTTTTATGGGAGAAAATTGAACTTGTGATTTTTACTATGATTTTCTAATCATTATGAACTTTTGAACTGGTGTGGGAGATTTAATATGAATATTCATACCTCTTTTGTATTATTGTTTTGTCATGTTACGTTTGCCATATCTTGGCTATGCATTTTACTTTCCATTATTGTGTTTTGCATTTCCTTATGTTTTGAGGATTTTTTCTATCATGTTTGTGATTCTTCCGACAGATGTCTGTGGACAGATGTCAGTGGACAGTAATGGACTGGTTCAGATAACATGTAGTAGACTGGTTTTTGACATGACTAGTGTGTTGCAGGAGTATGTGTGAGTTTGGATATTTTTCAGGCTATTAGCCATAGTGAGACTTCTTTAATCAAGTGTTTTGCAGTTTAGAGGATTTAGTTATCTATTTCGATATTTCATTTATTATGCATTTTAATCTTTGCTTGTTTTATTCATTTTCTTGTTGGTTATTTGAATGTGAAAGCTTATTTTTAGCAGAAACTATTGCGTTTCTTTAAATGATCCATTTAATTGCTTTGGTGAGAATGAGTGAGGTCCGGGTGGGAACTTCCGGAAAACGATGAGAGAGAGAGAGCGTGCACGGAGCGTCTGCGGTGAGAGAGAGAGAGAGAGAGAGGGAGAGAGAGAGAGAGAGAGAGAGAGAAAGAGGAGAAAAATAGATGTCAGTGTTGTCGTGAGAGAACGTTCATACGCTGTTTCCTGAATAAATGGTGGCAGCGGTGTCAGAATGAAATGGTGGCAGCCGTGTCTGAATGAAATGGTGGCAGCCGTGTCTGAATGAAATGGTGGCAGCCGTGTCTGAATGAAATGGTTGGCAGCATGATTTTAATGTCTTTAGTGGCGAAAGAGGAAATTTAATAATCGAATAATTGGTACGTTGATGCCCAAGGCATAGGCGACTTCACCTAAAATGGGCGACGGGTCAGTGTTGAATGACCCAGGTAAGGTCGATGATTACGTGTGAAATACGGGAACCTTTCGCGCTTTTTCCGTTTCTGTTGGTACTGGGGTGGGGTTGTGAAATGAGTCTGGATGATCTCTAAAGCAATTTTGGGGTCTTTCAAATGCCGATAAGTGTGAATGATGGCGATTGTGAGTTAATTGCAGTGATGATTCAACTAGAAACGCGCTGGGGGTCTTTTTGCTAAGCCGTCGAATGGGTGACGTCACAGGTTAGCAAGTTGAGAGATAGGTACTTAGTTTTCTGTTTCAAGTGGTAAATTACCCATTCTCGTAAGTGGCGCGAAACGCCGTTTTCTGTTCTTCTTTTAGAGGGGTAACATGCCCCTTTCTCTAGTGTTCTTTTGGTTTCTCTTTTGTATTTATTCACGCTCCAGGGCGTGTGATTACTCACAAAATGCGGTTGATGCAGCAAGCAGCCCAATCAATTGTGGTGCATAAGTGGCTTGAACATTTTATGCTGAGGGTACAAATTTTAAAGGGCTAGTTGGCGGGAATCAGCAGAAATATAGAAACTTTCATTGAGTCAGTGAACGATTATCTGAATTCCCAAGAAAATTACGAATGGCTGAAGCTTTAACAGAGTAAATCATTTCTGGATTTAGATCAAGGAGATATTGGAAACGAGCACGCAGTTTCGGGTTCAGAAAGGTGTAAAACTTGGAATGAACTGCAGAAATTTCTCTGAGCTACTTGTAAGTAGGAGTTCAGCGTGAATCTTGCCGGTTGAGATTTCGCGAGAGTTTCTCAAAATAAAGAAAGACAATGATTCACTAGTCACATACAATCATAATTTATTTGATGCAGTAGTTGAGTTAAAGAAATCCTATAATAGGCTCTCCATGATGCAAATAATATCTCCTTAGATAATTTTGAAAGATTGTTACTTTGCTTGCCTTTTAACGTCGGTCCCAGATGTAATTGTAGATAGTTTTGATAAGAGGGTGATGGGATACAAATGGTCCTTTGTTTGAATTAACAAAAATCTAGCAAAATGCCCGACACTGGACGGTAGTTTTGTACGAGGAGGTGCAAAAATATCAGCCTACGGTTTCAAACCACAGAATAATGATAATCCGCTAGCATTGGAAATGATGCAACGAAAAGCGAACATGTATATAGTAGAATCGAAAATTCAGAGATCAGTCTAACGATACGTTGTTTTAATTGTGATAAAATAGGCCATAGTAAATCAAATTGCAGAGTGAGATATTGTTCGGTTGCAAATCTTCCAGATCATGGATGGAGATTTTGCCCAGCCACAAGTGAAATTATTGGGGAAGTCAGAGGTTTCTAGATATGACAGGAGAATTCACATGATGCAAGTTCTAGATACACAGGAACGCAGGTACTGCAAGATAAGTTCGAAAACGGACACAGGATAATGACTAATCAGGTCGTAGAGAGTCACTAGAACCTAGGCCGATTGTACGTAAGATTCTTTAGCCAATGAAATTTATTTTCATTGATTCTGGTAAGCTCAGTTAACCAGTAAATGCTGACCAGCACTGCTCGAGGTTTCCAGAGTGCAAATTAGTCCTTCTGAGAGACGGTGTGATGTACAAGCGAGGAAATACGAATATTTTAGGTTAAATCATTTCTTACGCTTTGTATCGATTGGAAAAGACAATAGTAGAATCATTTTGGTCATAGAAGGATTGTAGGTGAAATGGTTTTGCTAGGACACTTCTTGTATGCGACATAACATCAACATTCTTACGGGGTTCGGGGATTACAATGAGTAGTCGGGTTGTTTTGTTCCATATATACACAGGAAAGAAACTTGTAGAAACCTAAGACACAGTCGGAGACATGTGTAACACATTCATTAGAAATTGAAGATATTCCGCAAAGATCTTTCAAAGGATTTTTGTTGGAAGATGAATTGCAACCGCGAGGATTCTACATTGATTAAAGTGTGGCTGAAAGAGAAAAAGTTTCCTTCTCAAGTGTGCGTTGTTGAGGAACAGAAATTCAAAGACGTTGTGAGAATGCAGTTGTCAGTGAATGAAATTTCAGTCATAGGCGTGACTTCAGTAGAATTAGTTAGCTATCAAGACTCAGTAAAAAAAATATCCTAGAAAGTACTTATGTGATGATTTTGAGAGTTTAATGAAAGAGAGCATAAATTAGTGAGTTTTTGTGGAGACAGAGATATGTTTCCTAACGAGGAGCAACAGTTCCGAAGTCAGGTTCTACATGAACACTTGGCTAAAGTTGATTATCCTGAATATTCAGATAAAGTAAGAGAAGAGGAAAGAATATCTGAATATCATTATTTTGAAGGAAATGATTGGAGTTACAGATGTTTTAGAACATTCAATCCCATACAGAAAAATTCCTCAAATCCCATATATATTCCAGCATATCGAATTCCTTTTAAGATCAGGAAAGAAGTAGAAAAAGACGTTCCAGAAGTGAGTCAGGAAGGCAATCGAACCGTCCAATTCTCCGTTTTAATTTTCCTTTGCTTGCAGTTCCTAAGAAGAGCGGTAATATCAGAGTTTGTGTAGATTTTCGTAAATTGAATGAAAAAACATGCCCAGATAGATATCCATTTGCTTGTTTTGCCTGATTTGTTGAGATCGGTGGCAAGAATATATATTCATCTATGAATCTGATGCAAGGAGTTTTTAAGTTCCTTTGTGAGAGTAGCCGTAAATATGGCATTTTCGGTATAGGGACATTACGAGTTTAATAGGATGCCTTTTGGATTACAAGGGTCCCCAATAACATTTACTAGACTGGTTAACACAGTACTTCATGGCTTGTTAGGAAAGTCGGTGTTTGTGTACATGGATGATATTCTCATATGCACAGATACAATTGAAGAACATCTAAAGGTGTTAAAAGAAGTCCTCAAGCGATTACGGTTCGCTGGGTTAAAAGTCAAATTGGCCAAATGTGAGTTTCTGAAGAGAAAAATTGTCTATTTAGGACATGTTATCTCTAAAGAGGGAGTTAGAGTGAATGATGAGAAAGTTAAAGCCATTGTGAATTTTCCAGTTCCCAAAACCAGGAAACAGATTCCGTTAGTTCTAGGTATATTAGGGTTTCTTTACCGCCCGTTTTTGTCGCGGAATTTTCTACAATAAGCGTCTCCATTGACAGATTTGTTCTGCGAGAAGACGTTAAGTTTTGTTTGGGATGATAGTCAACAATTGGCTTTGAAGCTTAAGAACCTTTGGTGAACCCACCAGTTTTTGAAGTTTCCAGATTTTAGTCAACCGTTCACCTTAGTGACTGACGCGAGTCAGGAAGGTATAGGTGCGTGTTTGATGCAGAAATTTGAGGGGAAATTACACCCAATTGCTTTTTATAGCAGAAAGTTCAAAACGCGTGGTAGTAACGAAAGGCTGATGTCAGTTGTGGACAAGGAGGCTTTCGCAGTCGTCTCTAGCCTTGTTCATTTTAAGATATTTATTCATTGGGAAATAAAGTTGAGATTTTTACAGATCATCAACCGTTGTTGGAGCTTTTTAATAAGCCAAAGTTGTCGCCCAAGAGAGCACGTTGGTTCCTAACATTGAGAGATTTTGATGCAAACCTCAAATACATTGAAGGTAAGCATAATGTAGTTGCAATGCATTGAACAGATATTTCAGTCGAGGATGAGGAATGCCACACCGAATCTGTGTGGGAGAAAGTAAATATTTAGTGTCTAATGTCTCTGATATTAGTAGTTCTGAGAGATCGCATGTAGAGGACATCTGCGTTCCTGTGCATGCCGAGAGAAATAGTGAGTCGAAGCAGTCTCGGAGAGATTGTTATTCGTGATAGTGAGAGTAGCAGCAGTGTGTTATGTCTGGTGAAAATGTCACTTGGGACATAGGCTTGCTGGAACAAAAGCAAGATGAAGATAAATTGTTGTCAGATGCTAAGGCATTTCTTAAGGGAGTTTCACCGAAGAAAGGGTATAAGTTGCCTTTTTCTGGTCTAGAGTTGGAGAATAATTTATTGGTGAAGAAAGTTAAGTATAACTTACTTGAAGTGCTCGAAGCATGGGTGAGATCTTACAAATCATCGTGCCAGAGAGTCTAATTACCACAAGTTCTAGACATTGTACATTGTAAGAATTTGGTTCTCCTCGTTGGGTGTAGACAAGACGTATGAAAACGTCAGGTCAAAGTTCTTTGGAAAAATATGCATTTTCCGCAGTAGAAGCCTTTGTGAAGAAGTGTGCTATTTACCAATGCGAATAAGCCAGCGGCGACAGTCTTCGTGTCGTTTGGTTCATATCCACCACATAGGCCGTTCGAGTGCATATGGATATTCTGATCTTCTCAGAGTCCGCTTATGGTTATAGACATTTTATTAGTAGTTGTTGATGGGTTGACTCGCTTTGTCAGATTTTCCACTGAAGTACAAATCAGCCGAGGAAGTTGCTATAGCGTTTTTAAAGGGGATAATTTGTCGATGGTGTTCCAGAATGTCTGATCTACAGACAATGGTAGGGTTTATTAATAAGACTTTAGGCAGTCTTGCTAATTTGTTGGGGATAAAGAAGTATCATAATCCGTATAGACCTGGGCGAATGGGTTGTGTGAGGAAGGGGCGAATCAGTGTCGAAACTTTGCGCGCTGACGATTGGAGGTTCGATACACATTGGGACGAATCTTTGGATGAAGTGCGATATAGTATCAATACTATGATGAATTAAGATATCTCAGCAGAAGCTTTGTATGGATACAAGTTGAAAGGACCTTTTGATTTCTGTTACCAGAGCAGTTCAGGGTGATGTTACGGTCCTTCATTGATATACAGCGAGAGAAAGATTTGCACGTATCGAAGTAAGAGAACTTGAACTTAGTTCGCGTGCAATGGTAGAAAATGTAGCGAAATCGAGGGAGTAGCTTTTAGATGGGTGATAGAGTGTTTGTTAAGTGAATGTTGGAATGATCTGAATTATAAGTTAAGTCGAAGTTCCGGAACCTTTTGAGATTGTAGAGATCAAAGAGGGAATAGATTTGTAGTTAAAGATGTAAATACTGGAGTGACGAAATTGACCCATATTTCGAAGTTAAAGAAAGTTGGGATGTAATGGAACGTTTGTATATAGTTAGAGGGATAAATGGGTTAATGTTTGTATATATATGATATTTTTTTATTTTTTTTTGTCTCTTGTTCATTTTGGATGTTGAAGTTCTTAGTCATTTGTTTTCCAGATGATTTTAGGAGTGAGACATGGGCTAATTTCATGCGATTTGACCCGTGTGTTAGTGTGTTATTGTGTTATGATGTGTTTCATCATCTGACGCAATATCTGTGTTTAGGATTTTTTCTTGGGGAGATTATTTAGTATATCCGGACCGAACAAGTCTGGTCTTTTTGTTCGAGTTGGGAGTCGTGTTGAGTATTTGGATTTTTTTTCAGTCTCTTTTTTTTTTTTTTTAAATTAAGGGAGGAGCTGTATTGTGAGTAGTTGTAATTGTTATGATCATGGGAGGCGAGTGCCCATTCGTCAATTGCTATTTTGTTGAGAGTTAGTCAGGTGTTGCGAAATGTTGCTAATAGTGAACTTTCATGTCTTTTACAGACCTGATACCTTTTAGTGTTGGATAGAATTTTTTTATGAGTGAGTTCCGTAGAATTATTGTGCTTGATAGTCAGGTTGACCGTGATTATTCTGAGATACAAACTTGGAATTAGTTCACATTGTGAGTGTTTGCTTTTGCATTAGTAGTTCTGTTTTGGTTCAGTAACATGAAACCTTTTGTTATTAGACTTTGAGTGTTTTTGGGAGACTCAGTAGTGACATGGGATAGATTAGAGACCATGTTCATTTTGGAAGATCAATATCAGGTTCGGGAGTTGATTATAAGGCGAGTTGTGCTTGTGGTTAGAGAAAGTGTGTGTGGCGGTAGTGTTTCCAGTGCGAGTTGTGTCTGTGGGTGGTTTGTGAATTATCATTAGTTCATAGACAGACTCCGACAGAATGTGACTTTAGACAGTTCCTGCGAGTTACCACATCAGAGTCCTGGTACTCTTCCTGCTGTGTTTTTGCAAGGTATGCAGTTACAATGATGTGCCAGAGCAACCGTCGACGACATTCGTTCATCGAGGTCGAACAGTTCGATTCATCCTGCAGAATCCTGTCTACGAATTTCGTGCCAACGTGCTGTATTCAGCAGTTCGAGAAGATAATTGTCGTCATCGCTACTATGAGCATTTAATCAGTGGAGGTACTACAACCAAGGTGCCAATGGCGGTTCCACCGTTGGGAAGACATTGACGATTCGTGATGTTCGAGGTATCAGGAATATATTATGCCGACAATTTAATTGTCTTAATAAGCTATTTACTGATAATTCTTGTTGTGGGGGTAGTAAAGAAACTATTGCATTGTTTGTAGATTATGTAAAGGCTCAGAACTCCCTAACCCCAGTGACTGGGAAGTGCGTCATGAGCAGTCCTTAAAGCTGCAGTGTAGTAGACATTGCTAATTGAGCATAGCTCTATCTGTTATGTTTTATATATGCTTTGTTTTGGTTTGGGAGGAAGCGAAGCATCTTATGTAGTGTGAGCTCTATTTCAGAAAATATGGCTGCTACAAGTTTTAAAGGACACATATATGCATTTCATAGCTTCAATGCTTTAAGATGTGATGAAAGAATTTATGGAGTCAGATGGAACTAGATTAGAGACTCGAGGTAAAATCTTTGTGTTCAGCAAAATGGTTTGTTCTCAGCAATAGTCAGGTGATCTTCGAAGTGTTATGTATATTCGTGAATGCGTGCGTTAATTTGATCCGTTAAGCCAAAATCTGCCCTAAAAATTGAGATTTGATCGTTCATTAACGTGATAGAACTGCAGTTATCTAGGCGTGAAAGCTTTGGAGAGGATCAGGCTTAAATAGGCAGATGGGTAGAGTTTGAAATCTCTGTTTTTATGGGAGAAAATTGAACTTGTGATTTTCTGCCATGATTCTAATCATTATGAACTTTTGAACTGGGTGTAGGAGATTTAATATGAATAATTCATACCTCTTTTATTATTGTTTTGTCATGTTACGTTTGCCATATCTTGGCTATGCATTTTACACTTTCCATTATTGTGTTTTGCATTTCATATATTTTTGGGAGTTTTCTATCATGTTTAATTCTTCCGACAGATGTCTGTGGACGAATGTCGGTGGACAATGTGGACTGTTTCGAATAACATGTAGTGAACTGACATGACTAATTATTGATTTGGGGAGTATGTGTGAGTTTGGATATTTTTCAGGCTATTAGCCATGGTGAACTTCAGAAGTGTTTTGCAGTTCAGAGTTTAGTTATCTAACTCGATATTTCATTTTATTATGCATTTAATCTTTGCTTTGTTTATTCATTTCTTGTTGGGTTGTTTGAATAATAAACTTATTTTTGTAGAAAGTGTGTGTTCTTTAAATGGTCCATTTAATTGATTTGGTGAGAATAGTGCGATTCGGGTGGGTGAACTTGGGCGATGAGAGAGAGAGAGAGGCGATACAGAGAGAGAGAGAGAGAAGAGAGGTGATACACGGTGAGAGAGAGAGAGAGAGAGAGAGAGAGAGAGAAAGGAGAGAAAAATAGATGTAAGTGTTGCATTGGCGAGCGTTAAATGCGCCTCCGTTCATGAATAAAGATCGTTGGAGCACGTTCGTACACCTTCAAAAGGTGTTAATTCTGTCCTCGTTATGTATATATATATATATATATATATATATATATATATATATATATATATATATATATATATATATATATATATATAACTCTATATATATATATATATATATATATATAGAGGACCTGGAACTTTTATAAGCATTATATGACCCCAACTAAAACTGTCTTACTGCTTTATTGAGTCTCTCTCTGTCTCTCTCTCCTACTCTCTCTCTCTCTCTCTCTCTTCTCTCTCTCTCTCTCTCTCTCTCTCTCTCTCTCTCTCTCATTCCTCCATATCACGTAATTATTAATTTACTTCAAGTTCGGCATAACCCCATTCGGTCAATGTCTTGAATATATTCCCAAAGCGTGGGTCTGAATTTGTCATACAAATGTCGAATTCAGATGTACCAATAATATATTATGAATCATATATGTACCGCTTTTCTCCATATTTCACTCAAAATTATTTCATGTTTGTTTTTGTCTATATCTTTATAATAATTATTGCATCA
>NC_089771.1:617216-629716 GCF_040412425.1 Macrobrachium rosenbergii | reverse complement strand
GACTTAGAAATTTCTTGATGTTAAGTCAGAATAATTATGACACAATCCTACCCAATTTGGTTTTTCAAGTAACTCTGGCTAAAAATTGATCCAATGAACTCTGGACCTATGTTGAACAAAACTCCGCCTCCTTGAGTTTTCTACTTTACTCTTAATGGTTCAATCTAACAGACACTTTTGATGCAAGGACAAATCAGGTCAATTTTGCTGACCTTTTCACTTCTTATGTCAAAAATTACATCTTGGAGGTTTGTTATGGTTACACTTCAATTTACTTGGTATCATGGCTCATCACTTTAAATTATAAACATCGTCTCTCTCTCTCTCTCTCTCTTTCTCTTCTCTTTCACAATCCCGATCAGTGAATCTCATACATTATTCACTGCATAACATCACTCGGTCACCTTCCTGCATTGACTACAATGCAAGTAGATAACAACTCAACTTGACTATAATCAATCAGGTTCAATTTCAATAATTACTTATTAACAAGGTTTCATACCTGCAATAAATGCAAGAAATATTATAATGCATCATAGTGCTAAACACAAACAATATAAGCATGAGTTTATATCTTCAAATACTCAAACTAAATGCAGAAAATTATCAAATGTCCAAGGGTTAGCAATATATCAAATGCCTATCATACTCTCTGGTTATCAATCATAAATTGTAAAAAAATCAATCATCAAATGTTCAAGTGCAAGTCAATGGTAAATGCTATTACTCTCTAGGAAGGATTCTGTCCATCATGTTCTTGATTATGGTAAGCTTATTCAATATCAATTTCTGACAATCATAAAAGAAATGAAAGCAAACAGTATCAAAAGAACAACATTTATGAATGACATTATAGGAGAAATCTCGGTCTTATATATATGAAAGAAAGTATGAACCTCTTCTAGCTTTCCAGAATGTCTCCAATTCCAGTTATGAAAGTTGAAATTCGTTAATAACTGCAAACTGATGTACACTTTTACTGAAATTCAAACTTTATGTCGTGAAGACTGTAGGTTTGTAATACAAATTATGTAAAATAACCAATTCTAGCAGATGAAAACGAGTGTACATTAATGAAAACTACTTCTGTATTTTGTTTGACTTACAGTCAATCTTAGCATTCAATCTGTTTGCTGAGAACACAAAAATTTCATCATCAATGATTTGAGCCTTGAAAGTTTCTGCTAAACGGTATGTATTTACAATGGTTCTTACCATTCTTGTTGTTTACAAGATCATCTAGGCAATGAAGAGCATTCAAGGGTTCTAGAAATTCACAATGTTACAAACATATACACCATCATTAAGCATGACACATTCCCTGAACTTATGTTCGGGAATTTCAGTTTTTGGAACGAATCATGCTGCAAGGCAAAGTGTCGAACTGTTCCTTCTAGTACAATGGACTTATTATCTACTACCATTGGGAATGGATAGACTGACATCAATGAGTTGACGTCTGGATTGTTGAAAGGGATCACTAGTATGATTTGATTGGCTCTGTCCAGGAGTCCTGTTATTTCCATTAGTTCCAGTGGTATTCCCATTGTTACCTCTATTTGGCGGCCTACCTTGATTGTTTCTATTTGATTGATTAAATCTCATATTGTTGTTCCCAGCATTTCTATCAAACGAATTTCTATTTCCCTGATACCTAGACCTAGCTTGCCCTGATTGGTTTCTATTGGACTGATTGCTATTATTTCTTGGGTTTCCACTAGCTACGGTTCCCGTAAAATCTGCACTACTACTTGATGAATTCTGTTTTACTTTCCTTTCTATGTACATCAAAGTTTGTACAATTCCATCATTTGGCTTCCTATCACAGTACTTCTTTAAGGCTACTCTTTCTTCCTACCCAAAGCATCGTAGATTGGTCCTAATGACATATATCTAAGTACCTTGGATATACTAGCTAAATCTGTTTCATCATCATCAAATTCATCCTTCCTTCCAACAACAATTCCTACAGCTTTCATATCTGTCGTCACTCTGTCTATAGCTTCTTCTACTCTAGTGGCTAAAACTAAGTGATTACCCTCATATTTCTGATGATGGAAAGTTCTATGTTATACCATGGATCTTTCTGTGCTTCTGGTTGCCAAAATTGTAAGCACTGTTTCTTGAATTCGTTAAACAGAGTAATATTCCTAAAAAAGTACTGAATGCAGAACTGTATGTGCATCACCATGTTCCATACTAACATACAAGAGTGCTTCATCTATTTTCTTTCTCTCATCTGTGATACCAGCAGCTGAAATTCTGCTTTCTGTGTCTGCTATCCATCGATTTACACCATATTCTTCTAATCTACTTTTATCTACATTACTTGGGTGTACTGTTCCACAAAATCTAGTGGCTTGGGTTATTACGGCGGCTTGCGCCATGTTGTTATTTCTAGGTACAATGGAAGTTATTGGGTTAGTGGTTACAACTGAAGGGTTAGGCGCACTCGGTAAACTAAGTGGGGACCTTGACTACGAGAACGTCTGGGTCTAGTATTACTAGGATCAATTGGTCTAGAAAGTCGTTCAGGTACAGGTCTTAGGTTATATGGAGTCTGGTCTTCGCTTCTTGTCGGTTGCAGTCGGGCGATAACTTCGTCCAAAGTGTTATTCATATTAATTCATAAAATATTCAATGATTCCAAGAATGAAAAATTGAAAAAAAAAATAAATTTGAGAATCAGGTACTTACTTCAATTGCATGTTTGCTGAGTTGACTGTATCCCTCTATACAAAAAAATTCAAATTTTTTCCTAACTCATTCCTTCATAGGACTCTCTCACAATCTGAAAAAGTCTGATATTAGTATTTATGTACACAATTGTTTGGGTTCCACTGCAAAATGCTGCGCCAAGTGTTTAACAAAAAAAATTTATTATGCTAGAACAATTTAAACAGAATTGTCTCTATCACCAAGTGAACGAAAAATTCTATTTCGTAAAAAAAAATTACTAAATATGAGAAAAAAATTTTTTATTTCCTTCGTACAACAATAAGGAAATATTGTTCAGAATATTATTCAAAAGAAAAATAATTTACTTAAATCATTTATGTTTAAAAAAAATTATTTGCGCACTGCAGGAAAAATAATTATATAAAATTTCACACAAAAAAAAATTTAATTATTCACAGAAAAAAATTCTCTTGATAATTCCCCGATACTAGGACTGAATGTTTACTATTCAATTAGCTTCGTGTCGCCTTGCACTTGAAGATCGCGCTGATTGCACTTTGAGCGTAATTTGTCGTTAGCATCCAGCGATAATTCGGCACAGCTCGGCCGACTTCCAGTCCTTACTTGCTGAATTTGGCGAAGAAAAAATTTTGGAATCCCTTCAAATTGTTGATTGAAGGCGTCACTTCCCTTTCGAGAGGCGGTTATCAACGCGTTGACTTCTAAACTTTATCGCCGTTCCGAATTCTTCACTCTCTTTCGTCGCCGTCTTCCGCTCTCATTCGTCGCCGTCGTCGTCACTGCTCTGCTAACCGCTACTTTTCGCTAAGTCTCCCTTTTAGCGACCAAAAATTTTGGAATTTCGAATATTTAAGTCCGTACACGATAGAAAAGTTCACTGAACTGACGTAGATAAAGCGACTTTCATACGTCCGCCAACACAGTTTGTTTTGGTCTTCTCCGCTTCTGCGATCGGCGTAGTATAGGGCGAGTTGCTGATTCTTTCTTTCGTAAATTTCGTTTTCTTATAAAAATCACCGCTGTTCTATGCCGTGATTATTACTATTGTTCTTATTATGGTCATATATAATTATTAAACTGAATTTCTGGTTGATCTTATGCGAATGTTCGGAAGTTTCAAACTAGGCAGAGATTTACCGCTGTCAATTTTTCATTCGATCAGCAAAAAAGATTCACTGCCTCTTGGAATATTTCATTCTGCTTCGTTTCCCTTCTGCTACAGTGTTGATGTTGTATTGGTGTTTCTAGTGCTGAAGACCGTCTTGAGATTATTTGCGCTGTTAAATTGAGTTAGTTTTAGCGCCATCACTGCTCACTCTCTGTAAATTTCTCTAGGGCCGTGAACTTTAATGTTTTCAAATGTGCGCTGGCGAAATCCTCCGAAACTGCCACCAAATTATTTTTGTTATGCGTGCAGTTTTTTCTTTGTTTTGCGTTGCACCACATATGAATGACTGTTTCGTTTCTGTTGACTTTCACTTGATAGTAACGCAGGGGACTCAGTAAGTTAGGTTGAAATTGTCTATTAATATTTTTCATTTTCAGGGGGTAAAATTCACCGGGCATGGTTTTCATAAGTTTTATTCTAACACTACTATTTCACACGGCCAGCCACCCTGGACTTAGAAATTTCTTGATGTTAAGAGAGGAGCGAGTGACACAATCCTACCCAATTTGGTTTTCAAGTAACTCTCGCTAAAAATTGATCAGAATGAACTCTGGACCTATGTTGAACAAAACTCCGCCTCCTTGAGGACGTCTACTTTACTCTTAATGGTTCAATCTTAACTCCCACTTTTGGCAAGGACAAATCAGGTCAATTTTGCTGACCTTTTCACTTCTTAGTCTATCCTCTAACTCCTCCTTCCTTTCCCACATCTTGGAGGTTTGTTATGGTTACACTTCAATTTACTTGGTATCATGGCTCATCACTTTAAATTATAAACATCGTCTCTCTCTCTCTCTCTCTATCTCTCTTTCTCTCTCTCTCTTTCACAGTGAATCTCATACTTATTCACTGCATAACATATATATATATATATATATATATATATATATATATATATATATATATATAATATATATATATATATATATATATATATATATATATATATATATATATATATATATATATATATATATATATGTATATATATATATATATATATATATATATATATATATATATATATATATATATATATATATATATATATATATATATATATATATATATATATATATATATATATATATATATATATATATATATATAT
The DNA here is from genome assembly GCF_040412425.1 of Macrobrachium rosenbergii. Classification (NCBI taxonomy): domain Eukaryota; kingdom Metazoa; phylum Arthropoda; class Malacostraca; order Decapoda; family Palaemonidae; genus Macrobrachium; species Macrobrachium rosenbergii. Next base: position 624,737 of record NC_089771.1, on the reverse strand, counting down.
ATATATATATATATATATATATATATATATATATATATAATATATATATATATGTATATATATACATATATATATATATATATATATATATATATATATATATATATATATATATATATATATATATATATATATATATATATATATATATATATATATATATATATATATATATATATATATATATATGTATATATAAGTATGTATAATATATATATATATATATATATATATATATATATATATATATATATATATATATATATATATATATATATATATATATATATATATATATATATAATATATATATATATATATATATATATATATATATATATATATATATATATATATATATATATATATATATATATATATATATATATATATATATATATATATATATATATATATATATATATATATATATATATATATATATATATATACATATATATATATATATATATATATATATATATATATATATATATATATATATATATATATATATATATATATATATATATATATATATATATATATATATATATATATATATATATATATATATATATTTTACAAACATCTACACCATTTGTTATGATTTTTCCCTCTTGATTTTAGCGAGTAAAAGTAAAATTAAAATATTTATCCCCCAATATAAAGTAACATATATTTCGAAAGAAGTACTAGTTGTTTTGATGTTTTCACACCAAGAATTCACATGCTTTCCCAGGCCCAAGTTAAGCCAGTGCAGGTGTCTAATGAAAAACTAAGTGCAGGTCCCTACCATGAGTCATTACTGATCTGACCTGACCCTAGTAATGCACCCCTAAGGTGACATTTTTAGCAGCCATTTGCAAGTAGTACGCCCCCTTTGGGAGTTCCTTCTATTATTACTATTGTACTCAATTCCCCAGCCACGTGTGCTGCTTTGCATTTTTCTGAGTTTCCCCCTTCCTTCCTAACTACCTGCTTTGCCATCAAAGGTCAGCTTTCTTGACCTGACCTGCTCCTGCAGCTCCACCTAATAACACCTGCATCTCCACCTACATACCCCTCAACTCTCCCATCTGATTGTCACCCCATTGACACCTCTTCTCTTCAATCTTTATCTGGTCACCATACAATGGTCTTTCTAGGTACTTGGCAGGATTAATGACACATCCTGCAAGGAAGACAATGGAGGACCCATTGAGAAGAGACAGTCATAAGTGTCAAAATACAACTGTCGACAAACCATTCTTTGCTAGTTTCTCTTCAGAAGTCACACTGTTAGTATATCCCTAAGCAAATTACCTCTACAATGCCGCTTTATGACGTCAACCTCCTGGCACTCCACAAATGCAGACAAATACACACTAGTCGACCCTGCGCTACTCTGCTAGTCTACTCTTCCGACTTCATGCCACTGGACTACTTCTGCTAGCCACCTCCCACAGACGTCACCGAGCTGAATTACCTGATGGCGTCCCCCTGTCCAGAAGTCACCGAGAGACTATGCTCGAGTCCTACTTGAAGTAGTTCTATGCTGCTACGCTGAAGATTGCCATACTCAGCTACTCACCTCTGCCAACTGATGCCCTACTAGCCTACCAGTGCCCCTACATTTTGTTGAATTCTCCTCTGGTGGGGAACCTTGAGTGACAATGCTTTCGCTGATGCCCTACTGCACAGAAGTGGTTTATCGGCCCCTTAACTAAACCCTACCTGTGCTTATATATCTGTTCTCCTAATTCCTGTAACCATATCCCTGTTCCTCTCCCTCAGAGATTCTTGTGATTTTGATTGCAGTGGAATTGTGATCAATGGTGACACATTTTAATTTCATTTGTGTACTTGTGTTGAAATTGTAATTATTACGTAAGACAGTGTCTTGACATTTTGCCTATCCAGGAGCCATATCCAGTTAAGATATCCGGACTATCAACAGTGCAATGTTCTCGCTCACCATAAGCTTACTATGCCTCTTTTGGATCCTCCCTGATATCTATTGCTAATTAGTCTACAGAAGGCCTAGTTTGTAAAGATTTGCAGTTGCTGCACTTTGCTTGAGTACTTTATAATTGATTTGTGTCACATAATTCTTGACTGTGCCACAGAGCTCTATTGAAAGCTCCTATACATATTTTATCTTCTGATTTAATTAGTGAATTATACTATTTAGTAGACACCTTAATTTTACCCCCAACCTTTTTCATTCATTGGTAATTTTGAGTATTTTCCACTTTTAACTTTCTCTGTTAACTGGAGCAAAGCCACCCTCAGTCAGGTGCAGTTATCAGAAATCCTAGTTAGAGCCACCCTTCCATTTACACATCAGTGGAAATGTGACAATATATATATATATATATATATATATATATATATATATATATATATATATATATATATATATATATATATATATATATATATATATATATATATATATATATATATATATATATATATATATATATATATATATATATATATATATATATATATATATATATATATATATATATATATATATATATAATATATATATATATATATATATATATATATATATATATATATATATATATATATATATATATATATATATATATATAATATATATATATATATATATATATATATATATATATATATATATATATATATATATATATATATATATATATATATATATATATATATATATATATATATATATATATATATATATTATATATATATATATATATATATATATATATATATATATATATATATATATATATAATATATATATATATATATATATATATATATATATATATATATATATATATATATATATATATATATATATATATATTATATATATATATATATATATATATATATATATATATATATATATATATATATATATATATATATATATATATATATATATATATATATATATATATATATATATATATAAAGGATACAAGCAGGACAGCAAATCAGTCAAACATATCAAGAATTGAGGGCAGTGGAAACAGACTGGTACATAAAAACATCTTTATTTGTGCCAACGTTTCAAGACAACTAGTCTCATTTTCAAGGCTGCAATAAAAGAATAAATATTGAGAATACATATAAATTATACAAAAATCTCTTGAAAAACATTTGTACATAACCATAGTCTATGCGTTGTTGGGGGTACCAACCTATATAGAAGGGAGAAGGAGGGCGACTGGAATATGGGTAAGTGAAAAGCAAGGAAGACGATTACGACAGGTAGAGAGGGGTGGAGGAGGTTTGGGCATTCAACAATGGTACTGTCTGTTTGATAATTATCGATTCCAGAATAGAGAGTGCTAGGTCGGAAAAGGCTCTTGTAATGATTTTAAATTGATCGTATTCAATATTATTACCACATTTTTGGCATGTTCCTTCGGGATTAGGTTTAGTTTATTGCCCGTTCGATAGCTCACACCTTTGTGAGAATCAACGCGAACCTTAAAAGTCTTTGGGTGCAACCCACGTAAGTTCCTCGGAGAACACCGAGGACAATCATATTTATACACCATCCCAGACGTCATAAGGTCGCTTAAACGGTCTTTAATACAGAATAAAGAACCAATTTTCAAAGGATTCTTTGGAATTAGATTAATTTTTACGGCTACATAATGGCTAGAAATAATTTGAGAAAGCTTTTGGCTAAAGGTTTTATCATGTACAAATGGAACACTAGCATAGATTTGAAGTTTGGGAACAGCTGGAATTTTGTACTTTGGCATGAAGTTGTCCTCTGATATTTTCCGTACATATTGAAAAAATAGGTTAGGTAGAAAATAATTGTTGGTGAAAAAACAGTGTAAAAATTGTATTTCCTTATTAAAAACATGCCAGTTCGAGGATAAATGGAAGGCTCGATATAAAAGACTAGAAAAGGCATTTAGTTTAAAATTAAAAAAAAAAATAACAGCTACTACAGAAGTTGGATCCTAAACCAGTAAAAGTGGGTTTCCTCCAAGCACTCGTGTTAAAACAATTTGATTCTCGTGAAACTGAGACAACTAAAAAGGATAACTTATTAACCTGTTCAACTTCAATACTAAATTTTCTCAAATTATTTCTAGCTATTATGGAGCCGTAAAAAACATTCTTCAATTACTAATACCAATATGAAAAAAAATACCTCTCTATTTACTAACTCACCTACGCAACAATTAATCCACTAATCTCGAATTATCGTTCCACAAACAATAAAAACTTGTCTAACGCAATTGAGGGTACACCCCTGATAGTCATAAAGCACAGGACTTCCCCTTCCTCTTGCACAACTATTAATACCGGACTTTTTCTTCCTGCGACGCCAGTTTCCCATTTCTGTCAGGTTTGAGTAAAGCTTGGAATGTGTGTGTGTGTGTCCCTCTCCCATGTGCATATAACAGAAGTTTCTTGACGCTTCCAAGTAATTATCAAATCGCTGGAGAAAGCGTGAACCTCAGTAATCCTGCGTCATTGTCTCACGATGCAGAGAGTACTCTTATTATTATTATTATTATTATTATTATTATTATTATTATTATTATTATTATTATTATTATTATTATTATTATTATTATTATTATTATTATTATTATTATTATTATTATTACTGGGAAAACTATCATCTCAGTAATATTGGATCATCATCTCACGAAGCAATGTACCTTCATTATTATTATTATTATTATTATTATTATTATTATTATTATTATTATTATTATTATTATTATTATTATTATTATTATTATTGTTGTTGTTGTTGTTGTTTTTGGAAGTGAGTAGACCCTCACCTAAACATATTCTTGTTAAGAGAACCCGAAGATGTGCAATCGGCGCTCACTTATAATACGTTTCAAATTCCATCTTGCGAAATGGAGAGAGGATATATGTAAACTCAGGGTATCGTTTAGATGAATATCATTACAAGTTTAATATCCTTTCACACCATTTTTTATTTCCTAGTATCATCTAAATTTCCTCTTTCCTGGAAAATTCCGTTTCCCTGGCAATAAAATGAAGTTTGTGATGGCATTATGATCATAATCTAGCGGGAGGATGTATAATATTTAAGCTTTAAAATCAGCGAGTTTGTTTTGGCTACAGAACGTTTGTACAACTGGAAATGTATAGTTTATAGTAAGTAACTTTTCTGATTTTATAAAATAGGACTCGCGCAAATGTCCACGCCAAGTCTATTGGCAAAAGTCTTTGATCATTATTTCAAAGAAACATGAAAGATGAACTGTCATATGTTAGTTGTTCAATTTAATGAAACTAACTAAATACAACAATTCAGGTGTAACGGTTTTATTTCGTGTTCCTTCATATTTATTTATTTATCACCTTTTCCTATAACTTCTCTCTCTCTCTCTCTCTCTCTCTCTCTCTCTCTCTCTCTCTCTCTCTCTCTCTCTCTCTCTCTCTCTCTCTCTCTGCAGGCTGATTTCCCTTTGGAAACCTCTCAGGTTGTGCAGGTAAGGTTTTTCAGCTGAAGATTTAAAGAAAGAAAGAAAGAAAAAAATAAATAAAGAAAGAAAGGAAGACAGAAAGGAAGGTTCTGAATACCTTTCGTTTATGGTTCCATTTGCATTAACTTACTATTTTTCCCCACGAGGAGAGAACGACAAGTTTGTCATCAATTTCAGGTACAAAATGGACCCATCAGAGTTGATAGCTTTCGGAGTACGAATATATTTGTTTATCTATCTGTAACAGATTAAGGAATATGACTTTGCACAGACCCTTTATCCACTTTCAATCCGAGTTGGATGCTGGGTCTATTCAGTAAACTAGCAGAATGCTGAATCTAAAAATGTTTTTAGCATACCTTTAGCTGCACCTGACGTCACGTAACCTTTGGTTGGTTACATATGTATGTCTGTTCGTTTCTTAATATGGCTCATAAAAAAAAGTAGAGAGAGAGAGAGAGAGAGACTTGTATTGTGCTTTCGTTGAAAGTTTTTAAAGTCCTTTATGACAAGTTATTTTATATACCAAATGATTTGGTGCCATTAGCTAAAGTAAATACCTTTTCGGATTAGGTATAAATAAGTAGGTGTAAAATTTAGTGGTCACTGAAAACCAGTTAATATTCCCGCATGGAATCAGTATTTAAATCCAATCTTCAAAGAACTTTAGTCGTATGGAGCCCTGAACAATTTGACGATGAAATAACTGTAATTAGGAATACAGGAAGGTAGTTCAATGATCATATTGCATTACACAATAAAATTTTCTTGGTGAAACAATAGATGAATGTTTTTTTATTTTAAATTTAATGGTACTGGAATATATTTCCTTAGGCTATAGAACTCTTTTTGATGAAGCAATAGAGAAATTATTTTTCATATTAAATCTATTGGTTTTTGCTCATATTCTTCTTTGGTCTCATGCATATTACTCTGTAAATAACCTTTTTGAAATATGTTATTTTAATTGAATATCATCTCCTTACCAATATTCCTCTCTACTGAATTCCCAGTCACTTTTCTGAATACTTACCAAAACAAAATCATTTAAGTGAATGGATTTCTTTTATATGTTCCCAAAGGAGAAAAAACTTTCCCCTCTTGTATAGATTCCTATAAAGTCTGTGTTTTTTTCCTACCACACACCCAACAAAGGAAGAGAACCTGAAAACAGCGTAGGTCACCCTGGGGGCGTTCTTTTTATTCTTGCGGATTTCTTTTTTATTATGTAAATGCATCCCTCCAAGTAAGGAAGCCTTCTTTCTTTCTGGAGGTTGTTAAAAATGGATGACACACACACACACACACTCAAACTGGTTTCAGATACTTAAATAGATGTTTTTTCTCACTTTGCATTTAATATTAATCTTCTCGAATTTAAGAATCATATTCAGTGCTTTAGTTATTGATAAGTATGGAAATTATTTTGTTAGATAATTAAACAGATTTTCTCACTTTTATTTTGGTAATAATCTTTTTCTTGAATTCTTCTATCACCTTTCGGTTCCTTAGTTACAGATAATTATAGATTAATATGTAACTTATGTTATTTTAATTTTGTAAGAAGATAGATTGCATATTTGAGTTTCTACCTACCCATGTGAACCTAGATATCTATATGTGTATAATACTACTATTCCAAGCTCTTTCAAGCAAGAAGTGAAGTAGGAGAATAAGTTGAGAATTCTTGAATTTCAGTTTGAATATAAGCTTATCTCTGTGGTTCGTTTGATTTTTCATGGCTGTGTAGAATTTCAGAAAATTAAATTAGATTTATTTAGCTAACTGATTCAGTGCCTTTTGATACTTAAGTATTTATTAACAGTAATATAGAAAAGTTTAATAACTCTGCTGCCCCTAAGGACGTATTTAGTCATATTCCATAAACTAGGAAATTTTATTATGAAAATATGCTCTCTCACATCTCATAAATGCTTATTCCCACGAGTTTTAACGGCTCCTATTATGTAGTATGTGCAGAAATGCATTTATCCTTTATAGAGAATCGCACCTAGCCTTAATATTTGGACAG
>NC_089771.1:597216-614716 GCF_040412425.1 Macrobrachium rosenbergii | reverse complement strand
TTATATATAGAAAAGATTTAGGATAATATAAAAATAGTTCGTTTCTTTAGCTAATCATTGTTTTCTTGGAAGATACTCTGGGCAAAGGTAAATGGAAACAGTGCCTACGTATTCAGTGAGTCAGTGCTGACAAAGGCCTGGCATCAGTCTGTCTTCACATGGCGACAAGGGGCATCGTGCCCTGGTTCATGCGCTGGCTATGTCACTGGAAGTCGTCAATTTGTGGTTAGAGCGTTCGTTCGTTCGTTTTCGTTGGCGTGTTATAGTAGGTGTGAATAATTCAATTGGAGCACAGGTTAGACATTTCAGGATTAGATCCCTGTGTGCTCAGATCCGCTTTCCTGGAGGACTTTGTGACTGCTTGTGAGGTGAGCTGGAACTTTATTTTCAAAATAACTTGAATGGGTATAATTAGCTTTGTTTAATATGTACTTTTATTTTCATTTATTTTTATTTTTATTTACAATATGTCTGATTTTTATTGATGTTTGATTTTACCATGTTTAATTTTGTGCATTTCTTCTGGGGTTGGTAACGTGGGAAAAAATCCCACATTTGTTTCTATTTAGTTGTGTTTTTTCCTTTCTTTCCTCAGATGTATTGAATACACATCAATATAAATGGAAGGGAATGTGACTTATTATGACTACGGTCGTGTTTGACTTATTTTGACTCTTGTTGTAAAGACTCAACTGGTGGACGTTGATAGCACTATGTTATATTTCTTACTTGGTTAATTGTGGTTTACAATTCTAGGGATATATATACATACATACATATATATATATATATATTTTTCATATATATATATATATATATATATATATATATATATATATATATAAACACATATATGTGTGTGTGTGTGTGTGTGTGTTCGTATTTTTAGTCAGGGAAAGGCACTCAATTTATGCATTTTAGTATAATATGCTGACGTTTCACAACTACTCATAGTTGCATTTTCTAGGCTGCAAACAGCGAACATGGTAATCAGTAAATTAAAATCAAAATTACAAATCAAATTACAATTACAATAAAACGTTCACAATAAAATGACTAAAACCTATCCTAAAGAACAAGTAAAGGCTGTGACAACCTACCCAGAAGGAAGCTAAAATCAACTACTGTACTCGCATTGAGTATTACAAGAGAGAGAAAATAAATAAATAAATAAACATACAGACGGAGAAAAATAACTTAACAAGACCATCAGGCAATAAACAGTTGTGTAGAGGATGTATGGGAGTTTAATGGTGTTACAGTCAATTTGATAATATAGATTCAAGTATTGTTTAAATCATTTTGCTTTTTTTGTACCTGTGCATTACTGAAAAATCTGTATTTTCTATGAAAGTTTTACACATCTTCGAGTGATTCTTGATATTAGACTGTTCAGGGCTGGACAATCTGTTCCCGGTTCTGAAGCTTGTCCAGCCCTGAACAGTCTAATATCAAGAATCACTCGAAGATGTGTAAAACTTTCATAGAAAATAAAGATTTTTCAGTAATAGGACAGGTACAAAAAGCAAATGATTTAACAATACTTGAATGTATTATTATCAAATTGACTGTACCACCGTTAAACTCTCAGACATCCTCTACACAACCGTTTATTGCCTGATGGTCTTGCTGAGCTGTTTCTTCTCTATCTGTATGTTTATTTATTTATTTATTTTTCTCCCCCTCTCTCTGGTAATACTCAATGCGAGTACAGCAGTTTGTTTTTAACTTCCTTCTGGGTAGGTTGTCACAGCCTTTTACTTGTTCTTTTAGGATAGGTTTTAGTAATTTTATTCTGAACGTTTTATTGTAATTGTAATTCTAATTTGTGATTTTGATTTTAATTTACTGATTGCCATGTTCGCTGTTTGCAGCCTAGAAAATGCAACTATGAGGAGTTGTGAAACGTCGGCATATTATAATAAAATGCATAAGGACAGTGCCTTTCCCTGACCTGCCTTGGATTGTTCTTCGAGCTGTTGCTCCGGAAGTTAGAGGTGTATATATATATATATATATATATATATATATATATACACACATATATATATATATATATATATATATATATATATATATATATATATATATATATATATATATATAGTCTATCATCAAAGACTACACTGCAACTGTGCATTGCATATTAGAGCAGCTACATATGATTTTCTTGCAATAATCTGTAATGCATTTTATAAGAGAAGATCTAACGAACGAGAACTCTTATTCCTCTTTATTTCTCCTTGGAGTTAATTTGGATAATGAGGTTTATGCTGATAAGTCAGGCAGCCCATTTAGAGCTAATTCCTGGCAATTTAAAAATATAAAGATATCTAACTAATGAATTTACAATCGACAATTTCTGGATAAAAACCCTGGCAAAATCCTGTTTCTCTTTGAGTCTTGTATACATTTTTAAATTGGTCCTCGCTCAGTATTAAAAGAAGTCCATTCTATTAAGATATGGTCTATTGTAATATTTGCCCGACAGATATTTTAATATATGGCCAATGAGCATTCTTGGCAAATTGATACTTGCTCCCGGTCTTTAATATAAATCCACTTTCTTACCGAAGGATTTTGAGCCTTCAGTTTCTGGTTTCCTGTTGAAAGGGTTCCAATTTTCTTGCCATTGATATGAGCTGTGCCTGTGGACTGTTCCTTTAAAATAAATACATGGTAACGTGGTGGTTCTAATCTCAATGATGTTTGCAGACAAGATCGCTTTGAGAAGAAACGGAAAGGTCTACTATATATATCTAAATATATCCGTATCAACTTTATAGTTCTATATATATATCATACGTTCTCTTTGTAGTTCTCTCTCACACACACACACACACACACACATATACACATATATATATATATATATATATATATATATATATATATATATATATATATATATATATATATATATATATATATATATATATATTTATACATTTATATAATACATGTAAAATATCCATCATTTCCTATATTTCCTCACAATTTTTTTTTTACTTTATTGACTGATGAAATTTTCTTCGTATCATGATATATATTTGTGTATGCGTATCGCCTTGCAATAGTAAGTTGGTTACTAATTTTACCTGAAGTTGTAAAGAAGTATACCTTAGTTTTACCAGACCACTGAGCTGATTAACAGCTCTCCTAGGGCTGGCCTGAAAGATTAGACTTATTTTACGTGGCTAAGAACCAATTGGTTACTTAGCAACGTGACCTACAGCTTATTGTGGAATCCGAACCACATTATAGCGAGAAATGAATTTCTATCACCAGAATAAATTCCTCTAACTCTTCATCAGCCGGCCGGGGAATAGAACTCTGGCCCATCGAGTGACAGTCCGCAGCTCTACCGACTCGCCCAACAAGGATTCTTACCTGAAATTATAGCTTTGCTTAGCTTCTTACACAACCTTTCCCAATTCCCCGCTTCGATTTTGTTTATAGTCTGTTATTATCTCCATATACTTTACATACGCATTAGATCGCGCGGTGACTGTCAATCTGTTCAGGTCCTTTTCTCCATTCTACCTGCATTGGCATAATAATTTCTTTTTGGCCTGTTTATAAAAGTCATATGACACTGAGCATAGACGCTCACGTGAGTGGGCTACAGGTATATCGGACATAATGACATGCGTATTAATATTAGCCACAGAGACATCTAACTCTCTCGATTTCCTCACAAAATTTTGTTTATAAAGTTTATCACTACAGTTCTTGAATCTATATGAGACCCAGTGGCGTCGCTATATGACAGCCAGTGGTGCCCGCCCCAGTTCAAATTCCCTTTGTAGCTAAACTTTAACCCATACAGTATCTGATACATTTGCGTATAGTAAGGGTGGAAAATTAATTGAAAATGGAGCTCTATAATTTTAAATACAGGTTTACTAATTACTAATACTGTTATTTCATTCACATGGATATATTATATATATATATATATATATATATATAGAATATATATTTTATATATATTTCAGAACTGGTACATCAGTTTTATATATAATTTTCATTTGGTTTGAGAAAAATAAATCTAATTACATAACCAGGCCCCCTCCCACTAATGGAATGCCAGCTACGCCACTGACAAGACCCAAATGAAAATAAATGAAAAGGACCTCTCTTTCTTCACCAGGAATCCCCCCAACGGGACATGGAATAAGACTACTTATTAGTAAACAGAGACCAGGTGTCCAAAAAATGAATGAAATGAAAAGGGTAGAAAGGAATCAAGCCCAAAAGAAAAGAAGGAAGAAGTAAGGTGAAGTTATGACCTCAAGCAGGTGTCAGTAAAAAATAATTATCACGAGGTCATACGTATAACTCACAGAGCAACTTATTAATAAAATGAATATGTCTGTAATTCATGACCTCAACAAAGACTTGTAATTTCAAATTATTTAAATATATCACGATATACAAATATCAAACTAGCAACGATTATTGAATAAAATGAGAAATTGCACAATTCTGAATTAAAAATTCATGACAGCAACAATAGAATGTAAATTAACTTATAAAAATATATGTATATAATGAAGAATATATATATAATTATATGAAGAGAAATAGAATATACACAGTGATATGTATATAAAAATATATATGTATATATATACTATATATATATATATATATATATATATATATATATATATATATATATATATATATATATATATATATATATATATATATATATATATATATATATATATATATATATATGTATATATACACTGTATATATATACTATATATATATATATATATATATATACTATATATATATATATATATATATATATATATATATATATATATATATATATATATATATATATATATATATATATATATATATATTGTATTTCCTTCATGTGTGAAAGTCAGGTTGACATGGTGACGAACAACTCAATGACCTTGTCTAACGAAGGCTTAAAGGACCAAAAAACAAAAAATAAATATAAATAAAATAAAAATAAAAATAAGTATCTATCCCATGTCTCGAAAGGAGGTGAAAGGCCCAACTCAAAAACTCTAATGAGGAAAAGTTACAATGAACTTAACAATTTTAATTCAAACTTGAGGGAAACTGAACGAACTCAAAAGGGAAAAAAGGCAGTGATCTATTTTTAAATCGACAATGCACGTGTATGTTAAGGTAAACATCTCTTTGTATATCAGAATAGGCTAACGATCTTTCGTTCAATTATAATGAGGTGTTGGACTCCATGAAGGGAGATCGTGTAATATCAAAGGCAACAGATACAGACACAAATGAATAAACCAATTCATATATACATAGGTTATATATATATAAAGAAATAAGATATATATATATATAGGGTATATAATATATATATATATATATATAGTATATTTATAGATATAAATATATATATAAATATATAGGAGATTATATATAAGTATATATATATACATTCAATATATATAAAAACTATTAATATAAATATATATATATATATTATATATATATATATATATATATAAATATATAACATATATATATATAAATATATATATTATATATTATTATATATATATATATAGAATACATATATATATATATATTTTATATAAATGTATATAAATTTATATACCATAGTATAGCCAACATTTATACCAGAAGGGATGCATATTTCGGACAACAATGATATTATACCCCATATAATACTAGATAATTTATTTGATATATATACTAATAAAACATAAATTATAAAACATTAGAAACAAAAAGTCTGACCAGAGGGCCAAAGATTAGAAGGGATGCTATAGAAAATGATGTTGACTTTGAAAAGACCCTGAAACTGGCAAATCCTGTATGTCTGCCTAAGAAGAATCAACATCTCAGAACATCTGAAGGCTAGGAGGGGGACCCATTATAATCAGACGTCTCAGTTGCCAAACACTGTTGGGAAAATTTCATAAAAAGACTGGGAAAAATGAGTTTTCTTGTGCACAATGTTTCATACAAACGGTCAGCTATTGGTTGCAAATCACGCTCCTTCAGCTAATTTGTTCCAACAAGCATAAATTATAGGGAAAAAGAAAACTATAATAATTATATATTATCAATAATAACAACAGTATCAACAAATTAATACAAAGTAATAACAATAAGACAAGAACTCTATTAATCAATCTTGAAAATGAAACAGATATCAAGAAGGGGGGCAAAAAGAAAAAATCACGAGGGGTGGGGCAACTTACCGGGGAACCAGGCTAATTAAAAGGCAAATGAAATCTTAATAAGCTGGAACGTTCGACATTTGGAACAGTACGGATTTACGCTCACATGTAAATAAACAGTTGGCTTATTAAAATCTCATTATACAAGTTTGAATGAGGTCCTGTTTACTAATTAACTCATTGGAAGAACAAGGAGGCATGTGATAAATAAATTCAGTATGTAAGCCAGCGTTGCGTAATTTTGTGTTTGTACGAATGGTAACTAGGCAGGCTATACAGAAAATAACTGCAATTTTTTTGCTCTTTATGGATCGAGACAATTGTCGGGGAATTTTAAAACACCGCGGGCGATATATTGGTGACCATATGACCACGCAAGTAACCTCATAAAATGTTTATGGCATAAAATTAACTGAAGGAAATGTTAATGACGTTTTCAGCTATTCATGATGTGACGTCAAATCAGTTATCTTTCCATCACTGATATTCTGGGAATCAAACCGTTCTGGGGGCGATAAATAATGGACCATGATGGTAAGGGTGCTGTTCTGAAGAAACTTCATTCAGAATGGACGTGACATCTGGAATAATAAAAAATGGTAAACTACAACAACTATTAAACAACCGCGTTAAGAGTTCAATTGTTGTAAGTAGTTAACAACTGCACGAATAGTAAATTCCTTGAAATATAAATAATGGCAAACTGCAACAGCAGACGAGAGAAGAGAGCGAGAAACAGAGAAGCTTCACAAGGAGAGGAGCACAAAGTCATCATCTGTATAGTTCTGAACTGGGTTACAGAAGATTAATGATTACTAAAGATTACAGAAAATGATTCACAAAGAAACAGGAGAGATTATTCAAAAAAAAAAAAATCACAAAGAAACAGAAAATCATTTCAAAGAAACAAAAATTATAAAAGAAACAGAAAATTATTCTCAAAGAAATAGAAAATTATTTAAAAAGAAAAGCTTAAATCATCCACAAAGAAATAGAAAATTGTTTATAGAGGAATAAAATCATTCATAAAGAAATACAAAATCATTCACAAAGAAATAGAAAATTATTCTGCGAAAGAAATTGAAAACCATCCACGAAAATAGAAAAAATATTGCACATAGGAATGAAATCTTTCATCCACAAAGATATGCCATTATTCTCAAATAATGTAAAATTATTCAAAAAGAAATGAAATTATTCTCAAAGAAACAGAAAAATCATTCAAAGAAATAGAAAATTATTCTGAAAGAAATAGAACTATCTTCACAAAAAAACAGAAAATCATCCACAAAGAAATAGAAAATCACCCACAAAGAAATAAAAAAAATTATTCCTCAAATAAATAGAAAATTATTCTCAAAGAAATAGAAAATTATTCTCAAAGAAACAGAAATATAAGTCATACAAAGAAATAGAAAAATTATTCTAAAAAAACAGAAAATTATTCACAAAGAAACAGAAAATATTTTTTTTTTTTTTTTTTTTTTTCGCCCCTAATTTGACCAGGGCAAAAATTCTTACTCAACTGTCAAACCAGGAAGCCAAGCTCAAGTGTACCTAACCTTGGTGCCAAAGGCTAAAGAAATGATGACCTGCAGTACACCACAACAACTTACATATATAAAAAAATATATCACCGAAAAAATAATCTGTTTCAGCCCTTCATGTATAATTGTTATACTGATACCAACACTGCACACTGTTTCCACTGTTGAAAATAAAATAAGCACTGAATGTATTATAGTCAAATATGCCGGTTATAGAAACACTTGAACGATACATGATTATAATTAAACTTCCCAACACCAAAATAAGAAAAATAATTATATGAATAAACTTCTTACAAATAACTATTAAAATAATCTGAATAAATATTGAATAACACCAATATGCAAATACACAAATAATAATAATAATATGATCACTGACAAAATAGGTATGTACACGATACGAGCTGAAATTCCTCTCCCATTAAGGAAGAGGAGGAAACAAGGTAATTTTAAGGAGTGACAGAACAGGGACTTTAAAGAAGAAACTTAGGAGGTATTACAAATATACATATTTAGTGAGTTTTGCACTCACTAGATGGCGGGCAGTCACATTTCCCCACTGAGAGGGCTCTACGAAAGGAGCAACTGAAAGAGTAGCGCATGACAGGCCGCAAGTCATGTTCAGATTAGGATGTAGTTTGGAGGTATCCTGAGAGAGTATCTGCTAATATATTTTGTGGACCCCGAATGGCTTGCAGTTTAATGTTGAATTCGGAGAGGATGTACGACCATCGTAGAAGCTTATTATTCTTCAATTTCGCTCGATCCAGGAAGATCAATGGGTTGTGATCTGTGTATATGATCACGTGCTGGTTGCCCTCAGATACGGTTTGAAGTGGAGAAGAGCAGCGATTATGGCATAAAGCTCAGTTTCTCAATTGTTGCCCATCGTGTCTGGGCTCCTTTGAATACAACCCCTGAGTAATAGGCAATGGGCATGAGATGATGCAGAGGCGGAGGAGGTGTGGCCAAAGAACTTTGATGTTGCTGCATCAAGACCCCCAAAGCCAGTTCGGAAGCATCTACATGTAGATAAAAGGGTTTATTAAAGTTGCCGTTTGAAGTATGGGTGAAGATGTCATAACTGATTTAAGTTGATCAAATATACAGGTATGTTCTCTAGTCCATTCAAAGTTAATTTTAGGAGATGTTAATGAGTACAAAGGAGCAGTTATGTTGGAAAAGTTTTTGATGAATTTTGAGTAATAAGAAACCATCCTAAGAAAAGATTTTAATTGCTTACGGGTGGTTGGCTGAGAGAAAGTCTAAAATAGTCTGTACATTTGTACCTTTAGGCATAACCTACCATTTCCAATAACATGCCCAAGATATGTTACCTTCCTAAACCAAAGGAACTTTTAGCTAGATTTATGGTTAACTGAGCCGTGGATAACCGTTGAAAAAGTTTCTTTAAAGCATCCAGATGTTCAGACCAGGCGTTCGTGGCAACAACTAAATCATCCATGTAGACGTAGGTGTTATCAAGATCTTTAATCACCTCTGACATCAACCTCTGGAAGGTGGCTGGAGCATTGCAGAGGCCAGAGAAAAAGGCATGACCCTGTAAGAATACAACCCAAAAGGGGTTATGAATGAAGATATTTCTTTAGCTTTATTAGTAAGAGGGACTTGGTAATATCCTTTAAGGAGGTCTATTTTAGTTAGATATTTAGCATTTCCAATGTTATCAAGAATGTCAGATATCCTGGGAAGAGGTAAAATCCTTTATTGTGATGTTGTTGACTTTCCTATAATCTGTACACATTCTATACTGTCCATTAGGTTTAGGTACCAGTATGCATGGAGACGCCCATGGAGACAGACTAGGTTCTGCTAAGTTATTATCAAGCAAATACTTTACTTCTTGGCGCAATATCTCCAGCTTTTTTCCTACCACACGGTAAAATGGTTGGCGTATGGGAACAGCACCTGGTTCTAGCATGATGTCATGACTGATAATGGTACAGTCCTGGGGTTGGTCTGAGCACACCTCGGGAAAAGAAAGTAAAAGTGAAGTTAGTTCCTGTTTTTGAGAAGGCTCCAACTGATTTAAGAAAGAGTTTAATGAATTTAATATCTCACTGTTTGTACAGTCCTTCCATGAAAGTAAGTTATCTTCATTAGAGGAGTCAGAACCACTTTTCTGGCAAGGTTGTTCCAATTTTTTCTTATGGCAGTCAGAAGATACTAGGTGACCAATTACTAGTAGGACCATGGTAGGATTTTAACAGATTTACATGTACTAGTTGTGATTTTTTTCACGGTCTGGAGTACTAATGAGGTAGGTTACCTTACCATGTCTGAATAATAACGTATGGCCCAATATATCTCTCTTGAAGAGGTGCTCCTGCAATTGGATGGTAGATCAGTACTCGTTCACCTGGCTGGAAGGACCTCACCTTTAGCTCCTTCCGATCATACAATCTGCATCTTATTCTGTGAAATTGAAATATTGTTAAATGCAAAATTGTATATTTAATAGTTTCTCTTTGAGGTCACTTAGGTAAGAGGAAACGCTGGAGACTGTTTCTATCTTTTTGTTTATGATATCCTCTTTGACCATACTTAAAATTTGTTCTGGGCTTTCTGTCGAACATTAGCTCAAATGGGGATATACCAGTAAAAGTCATTAGGGACACTTCGCAAGATATACATGAGTAGATCTAGTTCCTCATCCCAAGTCTTTGAAGTCTCACTTATGGACTTCCTTAGTAAGCTCTTTATCGTTTGATGCAAAACACGTTCAGGCCCCATTAGTCTGTGGGTGATATGTTGTGGCATACACATTACGAATGCTGAATTCTGCCATTGCTTGCCTGAAAAGATTGCTGGTGTTGGTCCCTTGATCACATTGGAGTTCTTTAGGAAAAACCCAAAGGTGGTAAAAACTTTAAGTACCTGTCCAATGATTGTTTTTGCATGGATATTTTTATGGTATTGCTAGGATATCTAGTGGTAGGACATAATACTGTTAATAAATATTCATTTCCTTCGCGTTTTTTGATAATGGCTCACGCAATCTATGATTACTTTATCAAATGGATTTTTGGCACTGGAATGGGTTGGAGAACAGCAGGTGGAATGGACTCATTGGGCTTACCGGTGACCTGACAATGATGGCACTGTTGAACGAAATCCTTCACATCTTTCTTCATTCCTGGCCAGAAGAAGTTCTCAGCCAATCTGTCGAAAGTTTTGTGAATTGAAATGAGATTCGGTGGAGGAGCTACAGTCCAGCAATGACTTTCGGAAGACTGAAGGTACAACAAGTTGATGTTGATCTAGCCATGTATGGGTGGACGGAGATTTGGATGAGAGTCTGAAAAGGCGAAAAGAAAAATCTTTATCCTGATAAAAACAAGGAGTTTTGGATAAATCATTAATGTCTGAGACTTTCTTCCAGCAAACTGCTAAGCTAGGATCTGCCCTCTGATGATATTTGAAATCATCTTTATGGATATCGATGATGTCTAGTGCTGCTGTAGTTCTATTTTGCTTATCTAGGTTTGCTTTTCGTCTTCTCGAGGCTGACCTGGTAGCAACTTGTACTATCTCTGCTTCATTGGTAGGCTGTTTGTCCGTATTTTCTTTATTAAAAATGATCTGTGGATCAGTGATAATCAGATTTTGTGTCAAGTACCTTTGACCCAGCAAGGTCGTTACCCAAGATTACTTGCACTGACGAATGAGGTAATTGTTTGTCAGTTACTGCAACGACAGTATCACCGTCAAAATAAGGACAACATAACCTTACCTTAGCTAAGGGTAAAAGTGGTGCTGGTGTAGTTAAATCTGTAACTGTGATGTACTCATTAGTTAGTTCCAGTGGTAGATCTTTGGTCACGCTCACAATTGTCTGAGTAGAACCTGTGTCCCTTAAGCACTCCAACAGGTATACCATTTAATGACCCTGCGCAGGTAAATGCTTTGAATGGATCTTCCTCTTGTTTTGGAATTGCTACATGGAGAGTCTTTTGATGGGATTGATTAGTTCTCGAAAGGTTGTTCAGGTTTGCTGGTGGCAGATTTCACACTGTCAGATCTTTTACATTGAGGCAAGGGGGCGGTGCTGAATATCAAGACCTTCCTTCTTGCAGTACGAACACACCTGTGAAGAATATTTATAAGATTTATGAGAGGATACAGCTTTGGACTGTGAAGGTTTGTATTTATGGATTAGTGCAAAACCATCAGCAATGCTAGCAGCTTTCAGTGCATTGGTTTCTGCCTTTATCCATTTATGTGTGTGGCTATATTTAAAGGCAGCTTCCTGATTAATTCCTCTAACACAATTAAGTTTTTAAAGGAGTCAAAATCCTGCACTTCTGCCTTACTTAACCATTTTATTCAATTGCCGGATCTTCAGTTCAGAACTCTACAAATGTCTGTGAAGCACTTTTGAAGGAGTTTCGGAAGTTTTGCCGATATCCCTCAACAGTAATGGCATAGGCATCCAATATAGCTTTCTTAATAGAATCATAATCTTTGTTAGTTAATAACTGAGAAGCAACAAAGATGCCTTACCTTAAGATGGTTTCGGATGAGGAGAACCCACTTATCTTTAGGCCAGTTTAAAGTTGCGGCAGTGTCCTCGAAAGTTTTAAAGAAGACTTCGGGGTCACGTTCATTGAACTCTGGTACTAGTTTGGTTGCCTTTATAAGGTCAAATGGATCAGGAATTTGCTTTTCATCTTGTTTAGTTTTAGGAGAATAGAAGCCCTTTTGGTTTCCTTTCTGTTTCTAACTCATTGAGCTGTCGTTGATGTTCTAGTTCTAGAGCAAGTTTCGCTTCTTCCGCTTGATGGTGTAACTCTAGTCTTCTCTCTTCTGCTTTGATTTTTCAGCTTCTGTTTGACGTTGCAACTGTAGTATTTTGCATTTGCAGTTTCAATTTCTCCATTTCTGGATCAACAGAAGGCGTTGCAATTGCTCCTGTAAGACTTCGTAGATCTTCCACGTCTTCATCGCCTTCATCAACTGCTTTTCTTCTGAATAAGGAACTGTAGAATATCATTGATTAATCGGTTTTTGACATGAGATGGATCTACAGTTATATTCCAATGTTTAGCAATGGTCAGCTTAATTCCTGCTTCTTCGCATAACGCAAGGTTAGAAGTTCGGTTTTAGGAGTAGACAAAAATTTCTCTACATTGAACATTATGGAAAGTAAAAGTTATGACTGAATACTGACTAAAACGTAAGATTATATGGAACAAGTACTATAAACTTCAAAAGAACGTTTATAGAGGACTGAGGAAACTATGAAACCCTGATGAAAACTAGATACTTAAGCTGATACACAAGAGGAGCAAAGATAATGCTTATGATTATGCTAGACAATTTTATCTGATTCTGACAAATTGTCAACCTATCCAACAAGGTATTCAAATTTTTCAATGCAAAGCAACTGTTCGGCAATAAGAGCACTCAATACTATAAGAAGACAGCAAGCACCATAATACTAGCAATCACAAAAATATATTTCATATGTTTACCGATCACAAGAAACTAACACAAATAGACTGTAAACTATGAACAACTATCTAATATATAACGAGAAGCTTGTAAACTATACAAAACTACATAAGCACGATATAATCCTAAGACAGCCAAACTATGTGTACCACTCGTTAACGTTCAAAAATATCTTTATGCCAATGATGAATAAAGGTAGTGGCAAAATGAACAAAGTCACTCGCGAGGTATCGGTAGTGATGAGCGAAAACACCGTACTAGCAGCGTTCGCGGACGTAAATAGAGGTAGTGGTAAAATGAACAAGTCACTCACGAAGTACCAATAATGCTGAGCGAAACTACCGTACTAGTAGAGGTCGCGGAAATACAAAGTACAAAATTATAAATGTTTAACAGAGTTAAGAGACAAAATATAAATGATGGTGCCCAGCTATCCATGAAGTTAAAGACTTCACAAAGTACAAATAACGCAATTAAGGACGCTGATCACGATGGATCTTAGACGATCCGACGGACGAGGAAGGCGTAAATACCACGGGTGGACGAGAAAAAAAAAATGAGGACGTCCGATGTCGCAGCCAGATGTGTCCGTAAGGGTGGCTCGTATGATGGGGCAGGCTTAAATGATGGCAGGCTCAACTGCCGATCCCTAACGACTAACAAAATACGCCGCCGATATTTCCTCCCAAAATACAGATGCCTGAGAGCTCACGGAGCAGGAGAGGAGATACCATGTACATACCGTAGGAAATATGAAAATCAATATAAATAAACTTATGCACAATAATTGGAGTCTTACGTGCAGGAGTGTTCAGATGGGTATCAGGTTACACTGAAGAAACAGATCCCTGTCAGCCCCCATATATGTCACGGCCCCTAATTTGACCAGGCAAAATTCTTACCCCATCAACTGTCAAACCAGGAAGCCAAGCTGTGAAGTGTACCTAACCTTGGTGACAAAGGCTAAAGAAATGATGACCTGCAGTACACCACAACAACTTACATATATAAAAAAATATATCACCCAAAAAATATATCTGTTTCAGCCCTTCATGTATAATTGTTATACTGATACCAACACTGCACACTGCTCCACTGTTCAAATAAAATAAGCACTGAATGTATTATAGTCAATATGCTGGTTATAGAAACACTTGAACGATTTTTATGATTATAATTAAACTTCCAACACCAAAATAAGAAAAATAATTATATGAATAAACTTCTTACAACTTGACACTATTAAAATAATAATAAATAATGAATAACACCAATATGCAAATACACGAATAATAATAATAATATGATCACTGACAAAATAGGTATGTACACGATACGAGCTGAAATTCCTCTCCCCATTAAGGAAAGAGGAGGAAACAAGGTAATTTTAAGGAGTGACAGAACAGGGACTTTAAAGAAGAAACTTAGGAGGTATTACAAATATACATATTTAGTGAGTTTTGCACTCACTAGATGGTCACAATATATATATATATATATATATATATATATATATATATATATATATATATATATATATATATATATATATATAATATATATATATATATATATATATATACATACATATATATACATATATACATATATATATATATATATATATATATATATATATATATATATATATATATATATATATATATATATATATATATATATATATATATATATATATATATATATATATATATATATATATATATATATATATATATATATATATATATATATATATATATATATACATATATATATATATATATATATATATATATATATATATATATATATATATATATATATATATATATATATATATATATATATATATACATATATATATATGTATATATATATATATATATATATATATATATATATATATATATATATATATATATATATATATATATATATATATATATAAATAAATACACACACACACACACACACACACACACACATATATATATATATATATATATATATATATATATATATATATATAAAACAGTATAGGGAAAAACTAGATAGAAAAGCATAAAGAGAAAGAGAGAATAAAAGGAAGACAGGAGAGAGAATGAATAAAAGAGAGAAGAGAGAGAGAGAGAGAGAGAGAGAGAGAGAGAGAACAACAATTAAGACTTGATTGTTATGATTGCGAGATGAATTTAATGAGGTCAGTGACCTGATCCATCCGCGTGAGTGCATTGCGTTCTATCAACCCGATTAGATATTATTTATTTATTTTTTTGTTACTTAATTATTTTCATCATCTACTATGAGATTCAGGGCCTCTGTAACACGGTTTTTTCGCAATAACTTTTTATCTATGCATTTCATAAATATAACGCTTATTCAGAATACACATTATATCTACTCATAATTTTTTACTGTATTCTGCATTCCGTAGGTTGAATAAATTTGGTACTTATAAGGTAAAAGTCACTTTTTTTGAAGACGGGCCAACTTACTCAGAGAAAAGGTTTCTAACGCACTCGTTACATAACTTATGACAGCATTTCCTCCGTCTTTCTCGATGGATGATTGGCTATACGTAACGAAGGCTAGACCTCTGGCAACAATGACATAAAAATTTAAATACAAACAAAGCAGTATTCCTTTATGAACTCTGAAACCTCTCCACTGATAATTGTCATAATGAACAAACCAACAAAATATGTTAATCAATATAAAAACACTTCCATTATTAGTCTAACTCCCTAAATAAGTTTCCTAAGAAATTACAGTCTACTTTATAGGTCACAATCAGATTGACAAGATGTTGGGAATAGTTGGTAATTTTCAAAAACATAGTAGACAAGCTTGATTTGATAACTGCTATATCCCATGTCAAGCAATTTTTATTTATTGGCTATCTACCTATTTACTGAAAAGAAAAATAGCTGGTACTGTATTTTGGCTTTAAACCTTCACCAATAATTATCGTCAGGATTATGACTTGATGAGGCTCCACCCACTTTGGCCTCGTTATAATTCAGGATAAGACTGAAGGCTATCATGGGCACTGTTGGGTTAGAAAATTCAACTTCTGGCTATAAAAACTCATTTCTCGAGTAGTTGTAAGAAGTGCTAAATGATCCTCAAGGATCCCAGCAGTTGGCCTAAACGTTTAATTCATGTATATTACTGCTATTACTACTGTTGCTGCACTACTGCTACAGTAGTATTACTACGCTAGCACTGATACCCCACCCACATCAACAGTATGTATCGTTCCGCCATTCATAAAGTCTTTGTCATGTTTTTTCACTGTGCAATAAGCCATGGCCTCCTCAGAAATTAAGTTTAACATCAGATGATAGGTTATTTCATTAAGCTAACAAATTATAGCAACTGGGTATCTTATTGCCGATGTTGAAGCTAAAGATAAAGTATGGTATCATTCCTTCATTGCATTATCATCTTTACTATTTGTTTTGCTACATGTAATTATTTTAAAGGCTAAATGAATTATGTTCACTAAGCTTCTATAAATTCCCATTAGACGTACAAATAAAACTTCTAAAATTATTCACGATTTATTTACAAAATGCAGTCATCATCACTCTCGAGGAAAAGATCATCTTCCCCGTCTTCATCGTCACTGGCCAGGCTAATGATGACTGGTTCTACTGTCTCTCGGATATTGTCCGACTCCCAATACTCCTCCTCGAAATGACGGGATTGTCGAACTGCTCCTGCCCGCACTTCCGGGGTAACAGAAAGCCTGGCTTCCTCCAACCTGTCCTGCAGGTCGGATCGAGTAAATCGACGGAGGGAGGAACGTACGTGTCTCTTCATGACCCCCCACACCTGGTCAATTGCACTGAGATCGGGGTGAGCGGGGGGCAAACGCACAACCTCATGGCCCCATTCACGGATGGTGTTGTCAATCGCATACCTTCGCTCTGGCCGATTCTTTTGGCAAATAAGCAGCAGCTCCGAGCGTGTGTGGCAGGTCGGAACGATATCCTGCGCTGTTCTAGCCACCTGATGAGAGAACATAATAGAACATTAATACCTTAAAGATAGATCATAAATTGTTGCATGTAGTACAAGCAATAAACTGCAATTTGATAAAGTTCCCATCAAAATAGGTTAATTGACTCTTCGAACAATTTATTATAATAATATAATATATATATATATATATATATATATATATATATATATATATAATATATATATATATATATATATATATATATATATATATAT
>NC_089771.1:527216-594716 GCF_040412425.1 Macrobrachium rosenbergii | reverse complement strand
ATATATATATAGTTTTATTATATATCTTTATTATTACTGTGTTCACCCTTAATCAACTGTAATGAATTGTACAAGGCATAATGAGCATATGATAAAAATTCTTCGAGAATAATAACCTGCCATTTACCTCTAAAAAGAAACACCTACGAATAATCTTTATCTGCTCTCTCATCAACTCCTATCTATAATATCCCAGATCACCTCCTTCTTCCTCTCACGTTACAAGACGACGTTTATTATGATTATCATCAGAATGAAACAACTACGAAAGTATCTTGAAAAGCAGACGAAGAGGTTCATTATGATTATCATCAGAATGAATTGGCGAAAGTACGAAAAGCAGACGAAGAGGAGATCTGAAGTGCTTTTAATTGAGATCAAAACCGCTTCTAATTACCTCGTTAGTTCGAGCTACTGAGTCGTAATGCAAGAAGCGTTTATTCTGTGTTGGATGCTGGGTAGCGCAGCCTGAGCGTGGAAGAAGGTGAACAGTGAACGCTCTCGTTTTAGATTAGCGAGTTAGCGCTTTCTGCAGAAACTATTTGGATGTTAATTCCTGGTGGATTGCTTTTTCATTTCTTCTCATAGAAAGTCTGGATAATAATAATAATAATAATAATAATAATAATAATAATAATAATAATAATAATAATAATAATAATAATAATAATCCAGTGTTTAAAGATGATGGTAATATAATACACCTTTTTCGTGTATCCCTCTGATAATGAAGACAGCAGTCCATTTAAACCTTCAAGACCATAATTGTATTTCCAACAATATATCAAAATATACGCACAAGATAATGTCCTTTTTTTATCATTATGGATAAAAATGGAAATAATATATAATATACAAAATATCTGACATACAATGAGTCTCTTAAATTACGGCAAAGGTTCCTTTTCCTTAAGTAATATCTTCTAATTTAGTTACTCGCTGAGTCTGAAGCTCCCGCTGACCATCATTGCTGGTGTTAACTTTGGGACATTCAGTTGGTATGGGTTAGACCCACCTAGCTGTTGTTGTAGGTGTGAATTTGGGTGTTTCGCTTCTCAAAGACCAGATTACCAACGCAGGCTAATAAGAGCTTAAGACGCATTTTAAGACTGCAATGATTAAAGCCAGGTAATATTATTTTTTTAATCATAACAATACTAATAAAAATTCTTGGACAGTTAGTCGTGAATTAACTAAAGCTCAGATGGTTCATTTGTAACCCAACACATATACTGCAGGTTGATCTGGCCTTCAAATGCAACTCCTTAAACCGCTGCCTGGCCGTCTTATCCTTTCATACCCTGGTAAGAATATTGTACTTTGAGCTATTTGTTGCAGGGCTTAGGCAGCTTTTGAATAACAGGCCTGAGAATGAGGGATAATGGAAAATTTAACCATAAGGAATTTTTAGACTTGTGGTAGGCTAGGCTGAGTGTCTAGCTTACATATCGAATACCATAGCAATACTTAAGGATGAGAGGCCGTGTCTTGTTTACTTGTCTAATCCAGGATTCCATTTAGAATTGAGTTTTTCAATTACATAAGAGGGGTTTAGCTCAAATCTTAATTTCCGTAAGAATGGTTTAATTGTGTAGAATATGTTTTAAAACCAGAAATGTTTACAAGGACTTCCGGGACAGATTCTTTAATAAAAAGCAATTCATTATGTCGCAAAGCAAACCAAATGTAAACTAGACTTTGTTCATTGTATCGTCCGCACAGTCTGGTGATATCCAAGTCATTTTAGGAATAAATATTATGTTACCAGTCTCAGCAAAAGCAAAGCAAATTTAGTCAAAAACTGGTTCACTACATCGTCCGCCCTGCCTAGTGATATCCAGGTCTATTTTTTTGTCTAAATGTTATATCACTAATCATAGTTTCGTGTTCCTCTGGCACACCGTCTTCTAATGAAATGGGTAGGAGGCTCTCTGACGCTGGTCGACCGTCCACCAGCCGTGACACGACTCTCAGTGAAGTTCTGGGAACGAGACCTTGTAAGCTGTTGGGGTTACAGAAAGGAAGCCTGGAACGCCTTTGCTTACAGTTTTAGGTGTAGGTGAATAAACAAGCAGTAATGAGTCCAGACTAGAAATCATGCATTGTCAGAATCAGTGTCGTGTCTAAACAGTAATTTTCCTTCTGAAGGATGCTGAAATACTCTGGAAATGTATCGTGTTGTATTTTACAGAAATGTGAAATCAATATATAACCTCTGATACTAAAAAGATTTGCGATATGCAACAACAACAAAAATGAATAGACAAAGTGTGTTTTGGAAAAGGATGAACTACGAATGTCCTCATATCTCCTGCAGAAATTATAAACGAAAACTTGAAAGGGAATTTGAGAGCAGGGAATTGACGATGTTCGTGTACGGATGTTCCATAAATTGTGCCGAATCTCCTTTTCCTCTTCATAACAGGAGAAATGGCTCGTTTACTTACCACTCTAGAATTAAAACTTTTTTTTTTTTTTTTTGCAGCCCCC
Organism: Macrobrachium rosenbergii; assembly: GCF_040412425.1. Lineage (NCBI taxonomy): Eukaryota > Metazoa > Arthropoda > Malacostraca > Decapoda > Palaemonidae > Macrobrachium > Macrobrachium rosenbergii. Next base: position 592,226 of record NC_089771.1, on the reverse strand, counting down.
ATGAAGAGGGGGAACGGTAAGGTAAAGTTAATAATAACTTAGATAAGAGAACCTATAGGAAAAATTGTTAGGGAATACTCAATAGCATACATTTTATATTCTCTTGTCAAAGAGAATATAAAATGCATGATAATTCACATTGGAAAAAAGAACATTATATTTGGTAGTTAAAAGTTTGACTTTTTCAATAAATATACAAACCTCTTATGATTTTAATATTTGCGTTCTTTAATATTTTACTAACTATCAATGCATGATTATAAAAAGTATATATCAGTGTTCATAAACATCTGAAGACCCACCCTCTTCCATCATTAATAAATTTAGTGTTCATTTTGTCCTGTCCTCATTCATTGTATTTTCTCATGTTCGTCAATACATATGCATACACATTTTAATTATTTGCTTTCTTTAATATCAAACTAAGCATCAGTACAAGAGAACGTGTGCTATATATCAGTATTCATAAACATCTGAAGCCCTCAATCTCTTTTAATTATTAATAAATTTACTGTTTTTCTGTACTGTTCTCATTCGTTTTGCTTTTCTTATCTTCATCTTAAATCTCATCTCTACACATATCATATATTTCATGAAGAAGGATTTGTGAATCTCGTGGCGTTTTTGATGATTAAAACGGCATTATCACCTGTTGCAGTTCAGTATAACATATTAATGAAACCGATATTTTCTGTCAGGGGAAAATCCCTAAAAGGAATTGTCATGTAATTAATATTCTCATTGGCGAGGAAAAGGATTAGCTGGAAATGATAAAGTTAGGAAAATGAATATCTTGTGCAGTGATGGTTTTCTAGTTAGCTTTGGATAAAATTTAGTATTTTTTAGAACTTTTTTTAACAGGCTACAGTATAAAAAGGTTTCAGTCAGGTACGTTTTGTTAATAAATTTTCATTATCTTTACTGATCTTTATTAAAAATTAATGCTAGTTCAGATTTACAGTGAAATTTTATTTGTAATAATTCCTATTTAATAGGTTACCAAATGAAAAAAGTGTTTCAACCGAGTATATTTTGTTAATGAATTTTCACTTCCTTTATTATAATTCATAATTAGTTCTTGTTCAAAATTAAAGAAAACAAAATTATAATTAAAAAGCTTGTAAAAAAGAATCTTCACATTTTCATTTAATAAAGCTAATTCAAATGAAAGTGCCTCATATCACTAGAGAATTACTAACAGACGCAGCCTTCCAAAATAAAGCTTGTAACATTTTCCCATTCCAGTGTATGATTTTAATAAAGCAAAGAAGAAAAGAGGTAGAAGAGATACATTAGAAATGATTATGCAAGGGGTTCCCTTGTTCGAAATAAAATGTAGAATAGATTTGCGGATGAAAAATGCTTATGCAATTAGAGAACATTAGAGCCTCATTAGCTATTTCACTGGCCAACAAGCCTGAAAGAGTCTGGTAAATCGTGGGCATTTGCCAAGACAAAAATACCCATTTTTAGCGTGGGGGTGGGGGTGGGGAGATTCGTCCGGTGTAGGGGAGGAGGGAAGAGGGAAGATGAATGTTTTTTCCAAAATAAGGCTTTAATCATTTCTAGATTCCCCTGTAGGGTGGGGAGGAAAGTTTGATTATAGACAGTAAAAATTCTAAAATACGAGATTGTAATTATCCACTGAATTATTTCTTTAAAATGAATTGTGAATATATATGTATATATATATATATATATATATATATATATATATATATATATATATATATATATATATATATATATATATATATATATATATATATATATATATATATATATATATGTATATATATATATTTATATATAAATCATCCATATTTCGTGATTCAGTTATATATATATATATATATATATATATATATATATATATATATATATATATATATATATATATATATATATATATATATATATATGTATATATATATATATATATATATATATATATATATATATATATATATATATATATATATATATATATATATATATATATATATAAATATATATATATATATATATATATGACGAATACTTATGTCAACGGCTTGGGAAATAAAGTCGAAACCGGTATACCTACATATATTTCTTATTTTACCTATAATGTGTGATAAATGAATCACGTACAAAAGTGATATAATCATATATATATATATATATATATATATATATATATATATATATATATATATATATATATATGTGTATATGTGTGTGTGTGTGTGTGTGTGTGTGTGTGTGTGTGAGTGCCTGTGTGTGCACGCGTGTACGAATTTAGGTCAAATATACACACATGACTTTTATATTCACAGATATTGAGGAACAAATATCGTCTAGTATCGAATTCACTAATACCCTGCTAATAACTTACACCCCAAAGGAATTATAATTAAAATAATAAGTGCCTCTTAACTGGCGAGGATTCGAACCTGGGCCTTCGCTAGACATTTCATATTTCTGAGCAATATAATGGAAATTTTCAAACAAGGTTTCAATATTTTGTTAAATACTCCTTTAAATTTAGGTATTTATGGTCTGTAAACAGAACTTCTCTGGAAGCATCGTTAATGTAAGCTACCGTACTGATCTGTTTTAAAAGTAAGAAATTAATCATATTTTATGTCAACGAATTATAAACAAAAGTTCAGAAACATCAACAACTTAAGCCTTAGACACACAACTAACAATGAAAAATTTATCCCAAAAACAGAAAAAATCTTTGTCATGCGGCCACAGCATCTAATCTTATACTGATTTATAATAATGGTAAAATATTAATAATATTTTATGTCAACAAATTCTAAACAAAAGTTCTGAAGCTTCAACAACTTAAGCCTTAGAGTCAACTTTCAATAAAAAGTGGAACTACAAAAAAATGTGTATAAAAACCAAAACCCCAAATCTTTTGTCATATGGCCACGTCTTCCAATCCCTCAGAAAGTAAAACTGACATCGGGGAAAAAGTTAAGTATACCTTAGTTTAACCAGATCACTGAGCTGATTAACAGCCTCCTGGGGTTGGCCCGAAGGATTAGATTTATTTTACGTGGTTAAGAACCAATTGGTTACCTAGCAACGGGACCTACAGCTTATTGTGGAATCCGAACCATGGACTTGCCATCATAAAAGAATCAAAATTTCATCCCACAGGTCATGTAAGGATCAACCGCTGGGAAGCAAAGATTAAAATGAAAAATTATATTTTTTCTTCTGCCTTGTCAGGAAGAGATGGGAATGTTGTGGCTGTCCTTGATGACAGGGAGACGTAGAGAAAATAATATAAAAATGTAAAAGGTGGTTTCTTCAGTTACTTGGGGCAGAAAGATGTTCATTTCCACAAAGTTACAGTTTTGTTGTTCCTCATAAGTTTTGCAGCTAACTTAGTAATTCCTTTTTTATTGAATTCATTTAGCAAAAATGTCTGCTAGAAAGGTTTGTTCTTACACACGCCTGTATCTGAGAAAAGTTTGCTATAAAGTGGTTGCCCAATTACCATCCGGTCTGGTCAGGAACTGACTGGCTGACAACTGAGAAATCACGTTTCTTCTGATAAATACGACATATCTTCGTAATTGTTATAATTATATAAAAACAAATAATTCTCATCATTCTGAAATCCAGTAAAATGATATTTCCTCCACGTTCTAGATGGTACTTCCCTTTCTTCCCAGGATTGCGAAAACAAAAACGAAATTATAATATTATTTTCTTTGGGATAATCCTGTGTTATCTTGAGACGAAAAAATCACTCTATGATATTTCTACGCCCCGAAGCAACACACAGGGAGAAAGTAATTGGGAAACTCCCCACACCTTTTAGTCACGGATGAGTGTGTGTGCGCATGAGAGAGAGAGAGAGAGAGAGAGAGAGAGAGAGAGAGAGAGAGAGAGAGAGAGAGAGGAGAAGGATAATATTGGCCCACTTAAGACTTTCACTTCTCTCTTTCCTTGCTTTTAACGTGATATAAATAGCCCCAACTGCCACTTTTGCAAATGGCCGTCAGCTATTCTGGAACATTTTCCTAGGAAGCCAAGGTATAAAAAAAATGCTCCATGAAAACAAGAGAGTCTATTTTTGCACCGGCAACTTGTGTGTGTGTGTGTGTGTGTGTGAGAGAGAGAGAGAGAGAGAGAGAGAGAGAGAGAGAGAGAGAGAGAGAGAGAGAGAGAGAGATTGACTGCGTGTAGGATTGAGGGAATGATTTTAACAGTTTTCCTGGAGGGAATATACCTGTAAGTTATTATTATTATTATTATTATTATTATTATTATTATTATTATTATTATTATTATTATTATTATTACATTGGCCTATTTGTAAATGGGAACAATCACAGTTAAAATATACGTCATAAATAATAATAATCAACAGCAATAAACTATATATATTCAGATGGATATTTGATCATAGTTCTATTAGGGACCAAAAAAAGTTACATCTGTAATTTATTACTTTTTTTGTCCTTTTTGGAATTCCATGATACAGCATATTTTCTATTTATTTTTGTTTCCATTTTATGCGGGCGTTGTCAACGATGAAACCAATTAAGTTTTAAAATGATACCAAGAGAAGCATACTAATGTTACTCTATAGCTGTCAAATGTACCGTATATATGGATAAAGAAGATGTGTATAGAAAGCCACAATTTTTCATAATAACTGAGGTTACAATAACTGGACTTTTGAATGGTTTAAAAGACAATTGTAGTCGTTAGCAAGGTAAGAAAATTAAGTCAATATCTCTAGCAACATACATTGAGGAATGTTATATATGAGTATGGAAGGTGTGTTTAGAAAATCATTTTTTCTTTCCTAATAATTGTTGTAACAATCATTGAACTTACATATTATTGAAAAGGCAATTATAGTCGTTTGCAAGATAAGAAAATTATTTCAATATCTCTAGCAATATATTTTGGGGGATATTCATTCAGTGGTAGAGTACAGAAATAGTTGTGGTCGGCTAACATATATTTTTTGGCATTTATTTTTTAGAACTTGCTACAAAAATATGACATCTATTCGCCCATGTTGAAACCAGTTGGATTCTCCTAGCATGAAAACTAACATGCACCGATCAGCGATCACTTTGTTTATGTGTGTATGTGTCTTCACAGTTAACCAGAATATGTCTTTTTTTTATAGAAACCTGATAGCCAGCCTCGATTCGAGCTCAGATACTGTTATCAAATATCTTGGTCGAGTGACAGAGAAAGAATGTTATGTTACTTTTTTCTTCTTTTTGGGAAAAAAATGTTACGACCATTCCGGTAAAATGAATGTGTCACGCGATGATGTACAGCTCTGATTTCCTCTCTGATCTTCATTTTCGTTTCTGAATGGAGCGTTGTTATTGAGAGAGAGAGAGAGAGAGAGAGAGAGAGAGAGAGAGAGAGAGAGAGAGAGAGAGAATTTTTCTTATTAGAAATTCTTCTTATTTTCTTATTTAATTATTAATAATGATATTAATATATATTTTATATAATAATAATAATTTTATTATTATTATTATTATTATTATTATTATTATTATTATTATTATTATTATTATTATTATTATTATTATTATTATTAATTCCTCAACAAGCAATATGTAACAATGATATTCTAAAACTTATACACCATAAAGTCGATTTTCAAGAACTTGATTCAAGAATATTTTGGATCATTAATCTCTCTCTCTCTCTCTCTCTCTCTCTCTCTCTCTCTCTCTCTCTCTCTCTCTCTCTCTCCTCTGGGCTAAATGCTCGAGGGTAGCCACTGGCCATTTATGGGAGTGCCATTAAGGACGATTTAAACGCAAAGAAAAAAGAGGGAAGACATTCAGAATTTGTCAATTATCCTATTCTCTCCTCTCCTAGTTTTCTCATAATTACGCAAAAGGTAGTTTAATTTCCTCTAACTCTCTGTCACCTAGGTTTTATATTCGCCCTTAGGAATAATAATTTGATTGCCTGTGATTAGGTGTTTAGTAATTATTCACAGGCATATTCATTAAGAGGCGAGCTTTACGATGATTTTTTCTTTGTATTATGTGAGAAGTAGAGAACCTTTTGGGACAGTGATTAAGATAACAGTTCAACCCAAAACAATACAAGTAGGCTATCCTTACCCATTTACATACAGTTACGAGATAATTCTCTTTTCAGCAGATATATTATTCATTATCACAATAAGAAACTATTTTTTATGGATCAAATATAACTGAATTGTATGATCTCATACAATTTGAGATCTTTAAAACCCCGAGTTACATTTACTAAGGTATTGGTTCAACACAAGCAAAACACGTAGACTATCCTTACCAATTTCTATAAATTCATGACATTATTAACTTTCCAACAGGTATATTATTCATTACTAAAATAGGAAACTGTCTTGGGAAGTGTAGGAACTTTTGGAAAAGTGACTACCATATAGTTCAACTCAAACAAAACAAGTAGGCTATTGTTATCTATATGCACAAATTCATGAGATGATTATCTTTTCAACAGGCATAACATTCATTTTTAAAATAAGAAACTATATTTCAGACCAAATATAACTGAATATTATGTCATCATACAATCTGAGATCGAAAATCATCTGCCTCTCTTCTTCTGACACACGTAACCTTATTCTTAGTCATGATTAACACGTCTTTTTTGCTTTTAGAACGAGTGAGCAATTAAGAATAGTGTGTTTTAGGCCTGTGTTATGTACCTGTAATAAAAATTACATAGATAGTATTGAAAATAGCATTATGAAAGCTTATCCATTTTAAGTTGTAACAACTTTCTCAAATGATCAGCATATCCTGATTCTGAAAAAAAGAGAAACCACTTGCATAAAGTGAATTTGTAATTCTTCAAAACAACTTGAAAACGTTTTTCGTTTAAGCCATATAACAGAGAGAGAGAGAGAGAGAGAGAGAGAGAGAGAGAGAGAGAGAGAGAGAGAGAGAGAGAGAAACCGCTGCAGCAGAGAACAAACAAATGGAAAAATGATAAAAAACAATGTTTCCATTTGTTTCTTTCTCTGCTGCAGCGTTTACCAAGTGAACACACACACAGAGAGAGAGAGAGAGAGAGAGAGAGAGAGAGAGAGAGAGAGAGAGAGAGAGAGAACCAACTAAAAAAATAAGGCTATCCTTCAAGGTCTACTCATCCGTCTAGATCCTATAGGAGTGGGACCTTCCTGGTCTCTCTCTCTCTCTCTCTTGCGCGCGCATGCCCTCAACAAAGGCCTATCTTTCTGCCTATTTGTTCCCGATGATGTGTTCAGCATCAGCAGATCTCCCGCTTTGTCATAATTTATGGATCATTTTCCAGGCCCCGCCTCTCTCTCTCTCTTTCTCTGCTACATGCAATATTCATCCTTTTTTTTCGTAGAGGGTACATTTTTTTTTTATGCTTCGCTTCACACCATGTCTGTGAGATGCAGAAGGTGGTGGCTAGACGTCGTATCTGTAGAATTTTCTGTGGTGTCTTCAAATAAAACAGAAATATGAATTGAATTTTGAAGAGCACAGTTTTTCCTTTTATCACCAAACGTGAACTTCTTATTTTGGTACAAAACTGTTGTTGAATTTAAGGCTTCCGTCTTTAACACACCTTTGTTTTAAGAACAAGTTTTTTTTTATTTATCTCTAAACGTAAGATTTTTTTATTATATAAAACTGTTTAGTTTAAAAGCTGAAACTGGTTTTCAACTACCAGTTTATTAAAAATAAAGGAAAGTTGGCTTTTGCTTGTGAGTAAGTCTCTTCTGTCGACGAGTGGAATAAACTGATGTCCTTTTACTGTAGGCAAAATATATCACGATGATGAGGTTCAGAGAACATCCAGGTCTATAGTTTTAGTATTTTGTATCTCGGACCCTTTCTCAATACAATTACCTAAGTATGCAATGAATATTAAATTAGATAAAAATTTCATAGTATACTACATATATATACACACACACACACTATATATATATATATATATATATATATATATATATATATGTATATGTATATATATATATATATATATATATATATATATATATATATATATATATATATATATATATATATATATATATATATATATATATATATATATATATATATATATATATATATATATATATATATATATATATATATATATATATATATATATATATATATATATATATATATATATATATATATATATATATATATATATATATATATATATATATATATATATATATATATATATATATATATATATATATGTATATATATATATATATATATATATATATATATATATATATATATATATATATATATATATATATATATATATATATATATAATATATATATATATATATATATATATATATATATATATATATATATATATATATATATATATATATATATATATATATATATATATATATATATATATATATATATATATATATATATATATATATATATATATATATATATATATATATGAATGTCTTTTTCCTCTAATACTACAACCATATGAAGACCATTTTCCTCTTGGCATAGATAAAACTTTAAAACTTATCAACCTCTGTGTAACTAACAACGTGTTTTCTTTCAATGGTAATTTTTACAAACAAAAATTTGGCTGTAGCATGGGAAGTCCTCTATCACCCCTTCTAGCAAACTTGTGCATGGAATATTTCGAAACAGAACTTTGTCGTCTATCAAACCCCATAATATGATCTGGCTTAGATACGTAGATGATATCTTTACTTTCTGGGACAATAGCTGGGGGACTTTAATGAATTTTGTAATAGGCTAAATTCGCTAGTTCCGACCATAAAATTTAAAACAGAATGGGAAAAGGACGGAAAACTGCCGTTCCTAGATGTACTGATCATAAGAAAACAGAACAGGTATGCATTTACAGTATATAGAAAACCCACCTCGCTGTCTCCTACATTCATTTCTTAAGCTACCACGACGTCTCCGTAAAAATCATGGTAGGGTGCAACCTATTCTCAGAGGACTTAGGATATGTTCAAATGAGTACCTGGATCAAGAATTTAACACGATCCGCCAACACCTAACGCAACTGCTCTATCCACCACACATTATCGAGAGGGCTATTAATAAAGCGAATAAAATATACTACAGAGGTCCCACTCACAACAGACAAATAGATTTCAACAACAAAATAAAGCTTCCATACGATGAAAACATCCAAAAGGCCACCGAGCAACTCAGTTCTAATAATCCTTTCATTTTCCATTATCCCAAATCCATCGGGAGTTCGCTCGTTAAATACTTAAATAACAAAAGGGAAGAAGCCGGAGTTTACAAGATACCGTGTAGTAATTGTCATGACATCTATGTAGGCGAGACAGGTAGATCGCTCTCGCAAAGAATAACAGAGCACAAAAGATCAGTACGTTACGCTCGGAGAGTTCGGGAATTTTCCTACATATTAGAAATACAGGGCATGTCATTAGCTGGAGGGGGAGTTGGTTTTCAAGAGTAGCTGTCCGTACAAAAGAAAGATGCTGGAATCTGCTATCATCAATCAAACCAACAATATGAACCTGTCAGGAGGACATTGAAATCGGACGCCATTGACACCTTAATCCTCAGACCCCTCTTGAAGAAGATGACCCAAGAAACGCGACCGCCATATCCATCGCCAAACGGAGCTAATGAGGCCAAAACCACTAGGGAATTTGGTCAATCTCCTCCTTCTTAAGAAACGCCACTCCTTAACATCGGAGGCCTAAGGCCACACCTTCATGTTTTTGTATATATACCATTGTAACTTTCCACCTGTCCATATTCTACCAGTGAACAGGGCACAGAAACAAGTGCATTGAAATATATGGTTTCAACGTTTAAATAGTGTTTTATGGGCCTTCTATATTTATATATATATATATATATATATATATATATATATATATATATATATATATATATATATATATATATATATATATATATATATATATATATATATATATATGTCATATATATATATATATATATATATATATATATATATATATATATATATATATATATATATATATATATATATATATATATATATATATATATATATATATATATATATATATATATATATATATATATATATATATATATATATATATATATATATATATGCAGAATCTACTGGTCACTTTTACCAGACACATATGTAATTCTAATAGCCACAATGCCCTCTTAACTCAAGCTAATTCTTTCGCGCTTTTTGGATATGCTTGTAACTACGAAGCCGATATCCAAAGGGAAGAAATTGAAGAGCTCAGACGGCCGGCCGTCGCAGGAAGCGAACCCGAGTTACCTTAATCACAAGGAGGTAATGTTGCTGACCTGGCTACAGAGAAGGATATATATACATATGGATATATATATATATATATATATATATATATATATATATATATATATATATATATATATATATATATATATATATATATATATATATATATATATATATAGCCAGGTCGGCAACGTTACCTCCTTGTGATTAAGGTAACTGGTCCGCTTTCCGGCGGTGTGTCACAGGCTTTTCAATTTCTTCCCTTTGATATCGGCTTCAGTTACAAGCATATCCAAAAAGCATGAAGAATTAGCGAAGTTAAGAGGGCTTTGAGCTATTAGAATTACATATATATATTAGATATTATATATATATATATATATATATATATATATATATATATATATATATATATATATATATATATATATATATATATATATATATATATATATATATATATATATATATATATATATATATATATATAGTACAGTATAGGGATAAAAATAAGCCATTTTTTTAGTGAGTGGCTATAATTTTTGCGCTTTTTGACAGTACCCCATAAACCGAAAGGTAGGCAGCTAAAAGTTAAGCTACCACATGTGAGATAATCTATGGGTTGGCAACCCTCGTTTCAAACAATAAAAAACCATTAGTCATCTGCAGTCTGTGGCTGGTGACTGATTTGTTTTTTGTTTCCGCCATTATTTCACGCTCTGTTCCTCATGGTTTTTTCTACATTTTTTGCTGTGTTGTCTGTCTCCGATGTCCAGGAAGGTTGTCGGAAGAGAGGAGATATCCTCAATCATTGACCTTCACAAATCAGGTATTTCTGTTCGTGAAATTTGTGTGCAGAAGGGGTTATCGAAGCGTACTGTGTATTGATGGATCCATCAGTACGAGGAGGGAGACGCCAACACCCTTCCTACCCCAAAACCCCTGTCTGGGAGGCCCCACAAGATCAAACCTGCTACCTTAAGGCTTATACACCATCAGCTAAAGAAGAATCCTTCTCTCACAGCACCTGAGATCAAGGATAAGAATGCTCATGTGCTGGGAAATGTGGCCATAAGGATGGTGCAAGAACGTATCCACGACGACCTCTTGCTGCGGTCCTACAAGGCCTCGAAGAAGCCGCTCCTGACCGCTCAGCAAAAGCAACGAAGGGTTGCTTTTGCAAAAAAGTACTTGGTCTGGGAGCCTACTAAGTGGCGAGAGGTGTTGTGGACAGATGAAGCTACGTTCAGTGTGACAGGTAGTGGTGCTAAGAGGGTATACCATCCGTATGGCTCCGATCCCCACCTCCCCCAGTACACCTCCTACCCTGATGGTATGGGCTTCTTTTGGGTATGATGGTGTTGGGAAGTTAGTGTTCCTCCCCAAGAATGAGTATATATATATATATATATATATATATATATATATATATATATATATATATATATATATATATATATATATATATATATATATATATATATATATATTTATATATATATATATATATATATATAAATCATCAATATACAATCACGTATATATATATATAATATAGAAATCATCAACACACAATCAGGTGGGAAAGCAAGTGGAAAGCAAGGGATAACGCCCTTGCTTTCCACCTGAGACCTGGGTTCTGATCCTGACGTGAGTCAGAAATTTATATATATATATATATATATATATATATATATATATATATATATATATATATATATATATATATATATATATATATATATATATATATATATATATATATATATATATATATATATATATATATATATATATATATATATATATATATATATATATATATATATATATATATATATATATATATATATATATATATATATATTTATATATATATATATATATATATATATACTATAATGATAGATGTATATATATAAATAAGACGTATATATATAATATATAAAATAAAAAATATATATAAAATATAAACGATATAACTTTATAATATATGGAATATATAATATATATATATATATATATAAAAAAAAATAAATTATATGCGTCAGTATCTTCTCGAAAAGATATTGTATACATACTAAATGAAGACGTGTACGCAATAACTAAAATGAAAAAAAATACATACAAAATCAAACGATATAACTTTGAAATGGAATAAATCTCAAAAAAAAAAAAATTATGGGTTTCCATTTTCTTAGCGTGACAAACACCATATGAAAATAATTTCAAATAATGCATTTGCATAATTGAATTTCAAAACTGATCCGATATCGTCTATGGCTACAGTTTACGGCCTTCCATTGATGTCTTTTCGGGAGAAAAATTTTAGTGTGGTAAAGGAAAATAAACGGTGCCTATGTTTTCTCAGGCAAAATTTTTATTTTCACTGGTGTAAATTGTTATAAAAAATGTTATACAGAATTATAGAATATATATATTTATATATATATATATATATATATATATATATATATATATATATATATATATATATATATATATATATATATATATATATATATATATAAAATCATCAATGAAGGGCAGAGGACACACAGATATACAAGCTGACTTTATTCCAACGTTTCGTAATTATCGGATTAATTACATCATCAGGGCTGTTAAAATAAGAAATAAAATTCTTTGTAAAATCGTAAAAGCTAAAAATAAAGGCTAAAAATTATTCATACAAAATTTTCACAAATGTACACAAACATTAAAACTAGAGAACAAAAGTTTTAAAAATCATTACATTAAAATGAAGTTAACAGAATATGCAGTAAACTGAAATTGAAAACTGTGAAAGGGGGGTTACAGAACAAAAGATTAACGACCGACCTAGAGGAGTGACAGCTTTAAACTAAACATAAACATAAATAGAAAGAACACAAGTCAGGATAAATATAGAGGAGAGGAGGACGTGTGAGTGTTTAACGACGGAACAAGTTGTTTGATGAAAAGTGATTCCAGGATAACAAGGTCTTGGGAGTTGGTGGTATGGCTCAAAATGTAGAAGTCTTTATTATCAATGTGTGTTTTACAAATTTTTGAGTGATTTCTGATGTTGGAATATTCTGGGTTTGAAATTCTGCTACCTGTACGGAAGCTTACGCCACGATGAGAATCGATACGCACCTTAAGGAGTCTACTGGTGGATCCCACATAGGTCCCTGTTTGACATTCAGGGCAAGTATATTAATAAATGACACCAGATGACATATAAGATGATAACCGATCTTTGGTTTTAAAGAGTGAACCAATGGTGAAAGGGTTCTTAGGGATTAAAGTGACATCAATGGCATAAAAATGATCCTGAATAATTTGAGTGAACTTTTTGTGGAACTTGGGGTCAAGAGTAAATGGGAAGCTTGCGTAAAATTTCATTTTTTGGACGGTTAAAACTGCTGGTTTTGTAATGAAATGTTTGTTCAGTAGTTTATGTAAATTCCTATACACCAGCTTTGCAGGGAAACAGTTATTATTAAAAAAGTCAATTAAAAAAGAAATTTCCTTATGAAAAAGGCTCCAGTTCGACGTAAGGACGAGTGCCCTGTGGAGAAGGGTAGAAACCGTCCAAAAAATGAAATTTTACGCAAGCTTCCCATTTACTCTTGCCCCCAAGTTCCACAAAAAGTTCACTCAAATTATTCAGGATCATTTTTATGCCATTGATGTCACTTTAATCCCCTATTGAATATTTTATGTGGCCTCCATCTGCCTGTACCACTGGCTGCATTTTTGAGGGGTATGATTGGAGCAAATCACAAAAAAGCTGAGACTCAAACTCCATTTCCTTGAGCACTTCGGTCACCTCTCTTCGCAGGTTATCAAGGCTTGGTATACCATCATAGTTCACTGTGCGTGCTTCAACACGATCCTTTGAGATACTATCAATGTTTTCACCCACATTAAGGTCAGGGGAGCTACCTGGAAATTCACTCAATGAGAAGAAATCGATACCACTGTTTCAAAGCAGCTTCTGTGTCTGAAGGGCCTTGAAACATGGTGCCTTATCATGCAAAAATGTGACTTCTTCAACAGATAACACATGTTCAGGATCTTTGAGGAAAGAAAATACTCCACCAGTAAGCACAGTTTCTCTGAAGTATTCACCGTTCCATGACTGTCCTTTTTTTTTGATGATCCACACTAACCATTTGGCTGTGAAACAGAGAAAAATTCCCAAACACTCAGGAAATTTCACAGCTTGGCGATACCGCACGTCATCACTGATATCATCCAACTTTGCAGCCCAAATGATGTCATTTTTATGATTTGACTTCCTGACTGTGTAAATGAAGAATTCATCTGATGCGGCAACATGGTGAAAGTCAGCTTCATCCTAATCCTTAAGAAATGAATCACAAAACCATGCATGGTCTTCTCTCTGTTGCTGAGTGATGTTGGGCTTGCTGATAACATGAAATGGCTTGATACCAGATTTTTTTAAACTCACAATATACAGCACTATAACTTCTCTTCTTTCCCCTTTTTCTTTCTGGTTCAAACGCCAATTTACATAAAGACTTTCTGGTCTACCCACTGCCTCAGCTATGATGTCTTTTGACTCCTGAGAAAGGACTTCAGACCTAAGATTCTCACTCTTTTCGCGATGACAGTCATATGGATTTTTGTTCCAGTTTCTTTTAACAAAGGATTCATCTCTTTTAACGCATTTAGCTATCCAGGAACGTGAAATGAAGGATGTGCCAGCATCCCTGGCCTCTCTGAAGGTTATAGCCAGGATTTGGTCAATCCATTTGATTTCCTCCGAGTCTTTAGCCATGACTGTATCTAACTCTGTCACCCAGTCTGAATATACAAGAAATGTAAAATGAAAAATGAATTTCAGGAAATGTGTCTAATTTAGAATTAACATGTTATAAGGTGTGATGAAGGAAAGATCGCTTCAAGAGTGAACTGGGTCGGGCGCTCAGTTGCAAAATCATTGCATTCAGCAAATAGTTTGGTTACTTCATCTGTTTTGCTTGATGAACACACAATATTGGCTCTGATTTGGGAGGCAGACGACCGAGCTGGTATGCGAGTGCGTAAGTTCGTACGTTAGAAAATATAAATTGTTTGTCTAATTCTGCCCAAAAGTAAGTCTGATCGATTATTAGCGAAGCAAGAGCGTTATCGTCCAGACGTAGCTTTGAGTGTTCCAATTTCTTAGAAACTGGCAGAATAAGGTAAAGTTCAGACTTTTCGTTTTTCTGTGTGAACTGTGAACTTGTGAATTTTACCATGATTTCAAGACACTTATGAATTTGTGTGGAGAGTTGAACATAACCATTTATGTCACTTTAATATTCTATTTTATTGTGTTTTGTTTAACGATTATTAACCATGCATTTTAAACTTTTCATTATTATGTTTTGCACTTGTATATTTGTGGGAGATTACGAATTTGTTTAATTCTTTGACAGATGTCTGTGGAATTGCTGTGGTTATAGAGAAGACACTGCAAAATCTTTGCAATGTGGTTATTTCTCATGTGGTTGACTTTGAGACTAGACGTATAATGTCTAAGATGGAGTGTGTGGGAGTTTTGGGTGTAAAGGCTTTTAGCCATAGTAAGACTTTTCAGTCATAGTAAGACTTTTCAGTTTTTTTTAGTCAGGTTAAGAATAAATCTTGGGTAGACCATTTTGACTTGATAATTCATTTATTATGCATTTTAATCTTTTTTCTTTGTTCATTCATTACTTGTTGGGTTTGTTTGATAATAAATCTATTTTTGTAGGAAAGATTGTGTTTCCTTAGATGATCCATTCTTTTTGAGGATGATATTCGAGAGAGAGAAATCTGTGTGTGAGAGAGAGAGAGAGAGATTTGCTGAGGGGAAATATGCGAGCGGAGTCCGAGAGAGAGAGGAGAGAGGGAGAATTCTGGAGAGAGAGAGAGAGAGAGAGAGGGGTACCACGTCTCTGATGGTAGACTGCAAGGTCCGTTACGTAACACTTCTAAAAAGAAGTGTTTAATCTGAAAGCGGTATAACAGATTATATTGGTGGCAGCGGTGGTCATTACTTTATATTGGAGGCAGCGGTTAAAAAAGTTTAATTGGTAGTAGCGGTGTGTGTTAGCTTTATTTGGAGTTAAGATGGCGAAATAGGGAGATTAGAAATAGGCTAATTGACAACATTATGCCTCGGGGCACTCGCTGATAACTGCAAAACTAAGATCAGTGTTGAGATCTCGAGTGATGGGAGAGCTATATGCCGAAGAATCACGCGTGACACGGTGATTTTTTTGTTCTATTTAAGTATTCGGGAGTGGTGAATTGTGAAAATAGATCTGGGTGATATGCAGAGTAGTTTGGGGTTAAGAAAACACCCAAATAAGTGTGAATAGTGGCGATTGTGAGTTAATTAAGTATACGGTGAGCTTTGCAATTTCGAAGCGAAGGCAAACATTTTCCATCTTTTTTTTTGCTTTGAGCTGGCAGCTTCTGATTCTCACAGAGCTCCGTTTTTGTTTAGAAGTCACGAGGCTTAATGCAAGTCTTCCGTTTTTTTTCTTTTGGGATTGTTATCTTGAATTTTTTTTTTTTTATGTTATTCGGGAGTGGTGATCATTTGTGAAAATAGACGTCTGGTACATCACAATATGTATAGGTTAGTTTGGGGTTAAGAAAACAAGTTAATAAGTGTGAATAGTCATTGAATTGTGAGTTAATTCTAAGAAAATTAATGGTGCGCGAAGCTTTTGCAAAAGCTTTCTTAGACTTAGACAAAGGGGATATTGGAGAACATCTTCCAGTTTCGGGTTCAGAAAGTTGGTCAGGAATTTTTATTCATCACTAGTTGTTGGAGCTCCGTTTTCTGTTAGCAGTCAGGAAAGGTAATGATTCATTAAAGGCAAGTCTTCTTATTTTTTTTTCTATTTCCATGGGTAAATTGTTAATTCTCCATCTAGATAATTTTGAAAATTTTTATTTCATGTTATTACGTCAGTCCCAGATGTAATTATAGATGATCTTTTCATAAAAAAATCAGACAGTATTACGATCTCGCCTCTCGAGATCGACAGGTTCGTCAGAAAACAACAATCAATTGTGTGACAAACAAATAGGTTGACGAATACAAAAAGTTTAAAATGCAGGCATTACAAAATTTTAAAGTGTTAGTTGAGGTCCAGGAGGAACAAAAGTTGACAAAATCACAAAATGTTGAAACATTCATTGAATCAGTAGCATAAAATTATCTGAATTCTAAGAAAACAAGCAGCAGAAAAAATGGAACTGTAAAAAAACCAACACTGCAGGACTTTAACAGAAGCAACCATCAAAAGCTTTCTCCCAGAGACTTAGACAAAGGGGACCATTGGAGAATGTTCTCCGCTGCACGCAGTTTCGGGTTCAGAAAGTGACACCATCCACCACACGTCAAAACTTGGAAACAAAAACTTCAAGGGAACAATCGACAAACGATTGAATTTTTACGTGCATTTTATGGCGATGGATCGACCGCCAGCCAAAATGAACCAATTGTTCGAATTTACGAGATCGACAGGCTTATCAGAACTAGAAAGGTAATGATTCATTAATCAAATACAGTTGCTAAAATTAATTCGCTTATTTGATGCAGTAGGTGAGATAAAGAAATCTAAAATGAAAAACTCTCCATGGGTAAATGGAAATAATATCATCCTTAGATAATTTTGGAAAAAATTGAACTTAAAAACACCAACACCTGCCCATCAAGTTTGACGTCGGTCCCAAAAGATGTAATTGTAGATAGTTTTGATAAAAGAATTGATCAGTCAACTCGCCAACAAGACAAGAAAAAAAATACAGATGAATCCTTTTTGTTTGCACAGATTAATAAAAATCTATCAAAATGTCCGACGCTGGACAGTAGTTTTGTGAAGGGAGGTGCTAAAATTTCAGCAGCAGTTTCGAAACCACAGAATAATGCTAGTACCTCACATCTAGGAAATGATGCAGGAGTGAAGGCATGTGCGCGGGTGGAATCGAAGAAAACTCCAGAGAGATCAGTCACAACGATTCGTTGTTTTAACTGTGATAAGGTGGGACATAGTAAGTCAAATTGCAGAGTGAGATATTGTTCAGCTTGCAAATCTTCAGACCATGGGTGGAAATTTTGCCCAGCCACAAAGGATAGAGATTATTCAGGGGTGGTTTTACTAGATATGACAGAAGAATTCCACATGATGCAAGTTCTAGGTACACAAATGAACATCAAAATTTTCACAAGATAAGTTCGAAGACGGACACAGGATAATGAGCAATCAGGTCTTAGAGTCACCAGAACCTAGGCCGATTGTACATGGTTTTTCTAATGGCATTGAAATTTCTATCTTCATTGATTCTGGCAGCTCAGTTAACCTGATAGATTCTGAGTTTTTTCACTCAAAGTTTTCAGAGTGTAAATTAGTTCCTACTAATGAGACAGTGTGTGATGTACAGGCGAGAAGATTGAATATCTTAGGTTTGTCATCTCTTACGCTTTGTATCGGTGAAAAGACAATAGTAGAACCATTTTTGGTCATAGATGGATTAGCCTTATGTGAAATGGTTTTGCTAGGACACCCTTCTTGTATGCGACATAACATCAACATTCTTACGGGAATTAAGGGGATTACAATAGGTGAGCCAGGTTGTTTCGTTCCATATAGAAACATGGAAAGAAGTTGTGAGAAACCCAAGACGCAGATTGCGACATGTGTAACACATTCATTAGAGAATGAAGACATTTCGCAAAAGTCTTTCAAAGGATTTTTGTTAGAAGATATTAAATTGCACCCACGAGTTCCTACATTGATTAAAGTGTCGATGAAAGAGAAAAATTTACCTTCTCAAGTGTGCGTTGTTGAGGGAACCGAGAAATTCAAAGACGTTGTAAGTACAATATCAGTAAATGAAGTTTCAGTCGCAGGCGTAACTGCAGTAGAATTGGTAAGCTATCAAGACTCAGTGAAAAAATATCACAAGGTTACTTATGTAATTGATTTTGAAGAGTTTAAGGAAGAACATAAGATAGTGAGTTTTTGTGGAGACAGTAATATGTTTCCCAACGAGGAGCTACAATTCAGAAGTCAAGTTCTTCACGAACATTTGGCTAAAGCTGATTATTCCGAGTATACAGATAAAGTAGAGAAAGTGTTGAAAGAATATTTAGATATTATTGCTTTGAAGGGAGATAAGCTAGGGGTTACAGATGTTTTAGAACATTCAAACCGGCTAGAGAAAGGTACGAATCCCATATACATTCCAGCGTATCGAATTCCTTTTAAGATCAGAGAAGAAGTAGAAAAAGAAGTTCAGAAGTGGGAGTCAGAAGGTATTATTAGGCCCAGTTCCTCGCCTTTTAATTTTCCTTTACTAGCGGTCCCAGAGAAAGACGGTAGCATCAGAGCATGCGTAGACTTTCGTAAATTGAAAGAAAAGACATGCCCAGACAGATATCCTGTAGCTTGTTTGCCTGATTTGTTTGTTGAAATCGGTGGTAAGAATATATATTCGTCTATAGATCTCATGCAGGGATTTTTGCAATTTCCACTTAGCGAGAATAGTCGTAAATTTACAGCATTTTCTATACCAAAGGGGCATTATGAGTTTAATAGGATGCCTTTTGGATTACAAGGGTCCCCAATAACATTTACTAGGCTGGTTAACACAGTACTTCACGGTTTATTAGGAAAGTCGGTATTTGTGTACATGGATGACATTCTCATATGCACAGATACAATCGAAGAACATCTAAAGGTGTTAAAAGAAGTCCTCAAGCGATTAAGGTTCGCTGGGTTAAAGGTCAAATTGGCTAAATGTGAGTTTCTGAAGAAAGAAATTGTCTATCTAGGTCATGTTATCTCTAAAGAAGGAGTCAGAGTGAATGATGACAAAGTCAAGGCTGTCGTGAGTTTTCCAGTTCCTAAAACCAGGAAGCAGATTCGTTCATTCCTAGGTATGTCGGGTTTCTTTAGCCATTTTGTGCGGAATTTTTCTACAATAGCGTCTCCATTGACAGATCTATTACAAGAAGACGTTAAATTTGTTTGGGGTGACAGTCAGCAATTAGCTTTTGAGAAGCTTAAGAATGCTTTAGTGAACCCACCTGTTTTGAAGTTTCCAGATTTTAGTCAACCATTCACCTTGGTGACTGACGCGAGTCAGGAAGGTATAGGTGCGTGTTTGATGCAGAAATTTGAGGAAAAATTACATCCAATTGCTTTTTATAGCAGAAAGTTCAAAACGCATGGTAGTAACGAAAGGCTGATGTCAGTTGTGGACAAGGAGGCTTTCGCAGTCGTCTCTAGCCTTGTTCATTTCAAGATGTTGATGTTGGGAAATAAAGTTGAGATTTTTACAGATCATCAACCGTTGCTAGAGCTTTTCAATAAGCCAAATTTATCGCCCAAGAGAGCACGTTGGTTTTTGAGAGATTTTGATGCAAGCCTCAAATACATTGAAGGTAAGCATAATGTGGTTGCAGATGCATTGAGCAGATATTTTCCGGTTGAGGATGTGGGAGTACATACCGAATCCTGTGAGGAAGACGAGAGTAGACATTTGGTGTCTCATGTCTCGGATACTAGTAGTTCTGAGATATTTCATGTAGGGGACAAAC
Source organism: Macrobrachium rosenbergii (assembly GCF_040412425.1). Classification (NCBI taxonomy): domain Eukaryota; kingdom Metazoa; phylum Arthropoda; class Malacostraca; order Decapoda; family Palaemonidae; genus Macrobrachium; species Macrobrachium rosenbergii. The sequence goes on along the minus strand of NC_089771.1, from coordinate 571,307 downwards.
ACGTTCCTATAGTGCATACTTCGGAGAGAAATAGTGTGTCGGCAGTCTCGGAAGAGATTGTTATTCGTGATGTTGAGGGAAATGCTGTGTGTTATATTACTGGTGAAAATGTCACTTAGGACATACCTTTGCTCGAAGAGAAGCAAGATGAAGATAAATTACTATCAGATGCTAAGGCATTTCTCAGAGGAGTTTCACCGAAGAAAGGGTATAAGTTGCCTTTTTCTGGACTAGAATTGGAGAATAATTTATTAGTTAGGAAGGTTAAGTATAACTTGCGAAGTAGTCTAAGCATGGGTGAAATTACACAAATCATCGTGCCAGAGAGTCTAGTACCACAAGTTCTAGATATTGTACATTGTAAATTTGGTTCTCCTCATTTAGGTGTTGACAAGACATATGAAAACGTTAGGTCAAAGTTCTTTTGGAAAAATATGTTTTCTGCAGTAGAGGCCTTTGTGAAGAATTGCGCTATTTGCAATGAGAATAAGCCGGCGACGACGGTGTCGTGTCGTTTGGGTTCATATCCCATACCAAATAGGCTGTTTCAGAGAGTGCATATGGATATTCTGGGTAACTTCTCAGAATCTGCTTATGGGTATAGACATTTATTAGTGGTTGTTGACGAGTTGACTCGCTTTGTCGAGATTTTCCCACTGAAATTCAAGTCAGCTGAGGAAGTAGCTATAGCGTTCTTTAAGGGGATAATTTGTAGATATAGTGTTCCTGAATGTCTGCTCACAGACAATGGTAGGGAATTTATTAATAAGACTTTAGAGGGTCTTGCCAATTTACTGGGAATAAAGAAAGTATCTATAACCCCTTATAGACCTGAAGCGAATGGGTCATGTGAGAGGGCGAATCGGAAAATAATTGAGGCATTGCGCATGACAGTGGGAGGTTCCGATACACATTGGGACAGATCTTTGGATGAAGTGCGATATAGTATCAACACTAGGGCGAATGACACAATTAAGATATCTCCAGCAGAAGCTTTGTATGGGTACAAGTTGAAAGGACCTTTTGATTTGTTACCAGAGCAAGTTAAGGGTGATGTTACGGTTACTTCGTTGATAAATACAGCAATAGAAAGATTTGCGCGTATCAGTATAGAACTTGAACTTAGTTCGCGCGCAATGGTAGAGAAGAGTAACGCTAAATCGCGGGAAGTAGTTATTTCCATGGGTGATAGAGTGTTTGTTAAAGTGAATGTTCGGAATGATCCGAATTATAAATTAAGTCCAAAGTTCCATGGACCTTTTGAGATTGTAGAGATCAAAAAAGGGAATAGATTTGTAATAAAGGATGTAAATACTGGTGTGACGAAGTTGACCCATATTTCGAAGTTGAAGAAAGTTGGGATGTAATGGAACATTTGTATATAGTTTGAGGGATAAATGGGTTGATATTTGTATATATATGATATTTATTTATTATTTTTTTTGTTTTTTTTGTTTTTGTCTCTTGTTCATTCTAGATGAAGTAGAGAATAAGAAGACTTTGCCAATCTCTTTAACTAGATTAATGAAAGAAGTAAGAATAACATTAGATAGAGTTGATAAAGGGATAGATAAAACGTTAGAATGGATTCCTGACGTTACTCCAGGAAATTCTCCTTCTGTAGGGGAAAAGGAGAAGTAAAAGAGCAGCACCTTTAGTTCTTCTAGGCGTTGGTGTGATTGCGGCGGTTGGAGCTATGTCTATCGGAAGTTTAGTCAAAGTAGCAGAAGTTCAAAGAGACCTAATAGCTCAGGGGAAACAGTTAAATCAGTTGCAAGAAAGTAATGAGAAATTGAGAAGTGGTTTTGAAACAATTAGACATTCTTTGAATGATTTGTCAGTTACAGTAGAAGGGTTGAAAGAAGATCTTGATGTGACAATAGCACTTCTTACGACCCAACATACTTTTCTTAATATTGAGAAAGAAACTGATTCCTTAAGGATAGAAGTGCAAATGCAAATAAAAGCAATTATTGCTGCAGCAGATGGTCATGTGTGTGGTGATATATTACCTTTAGGATACCTAGAAAATGTTCTAAAGAATTCCGCTTATCTACATGGGGCGAAAGTATTATTCACGGGAGGGGATTTGTATTTATATTATAATGTTTTGGGGGTGAGATTGTCTGATCGGGGATTAATAGTATACGTTCCTGTCAGTACCATGAAACCGTTTCTTAGTTTTGTTATTAGACCTTTTCCGAGTGCTTTTGGAGACTTAGTAGTGACATGGGATGGATTAGAGACCATGTTCATTTTAGGAGATCAATATCAAGGTTCGGGAGTTGATTATAAGACAGGTTGTACCTTAGTTAGGGAGAAGTATGTGTGTGACAGTAATGTTTTCCAGCTGCGAGTTGTATCTGTGGGTGGTTGTGAGTTGTCGTTAGTTCATAGACAGACACCGACAGAATGTGACTTTATACAGTTTCCACTTGAATACCACATAATATCCACCAGAACTCTTACTGCCGTATAATGCAAAGAATGTCCTGTTACGACGATGTGCCAGGGTAACAAGTCGACGTCATTTATTTTTCAAGGATCTAAGCTGTTTGATGTTTCGTGCCATGTGGTATCAACAGACTTCCTCGTAATGAGCCGTGCTGTGTTCAACAGTTCCGAGAAGATTTTCATGCGTCATATGCGTAACGATCATGATGTAGTTCCAGTGCCTACAACAGTAGTACTGATAACTGTTCCGCCGTTAGAAGAAGACAATGATCCGTTGATGGTCGAGTATCAGCAATATATTATGCCAGCTATTCTGATAGTCTTAGTGGCTATTTTACTGATAATTCTTATTGTGGGGGTAGTAAAGCTTATTTGTGCTTGTAAGACTACATGCAAGGGCTCTAAGAAAACGACCCCAGTGACTTTGCAAGTACTTCATGAGAGCAGTACTTAAAACTGCAGTGCAGTAGACATTGCTAATTGAGCATAGCTCTATTTGTTATGTTTTATACATATGCTTTTATTTTAGTTTGCCATTAAGAGAGCGAGACGCTCTTATGGGGTGGCCGAGCACTATTTCAGGAAATGTGTCTAATTTAGAATTAACATGTTATAAGGTGTGATGAAGGAAAGATCGCTTCAAGAGTGAACTGGGTCGGGCGCTCAGTTGCAAAATCATTGCATTCAGCAAATAGTTTGGTTACTTCAGCTGTTTTCCTTGATGAACACACAATATTGGCTTGATTTGGGAGGCAGACGACCGAGCTGGTATGCGAGTGCGTAAGTTCGTACGTTAGAAAATATAGATTGTTTGTCTAATTCTGCCCAAAAGTAAGTCTGATCGATTATTAGCGAAGCAAGAGCGTTATCGTCCAGACGTAGCTTTGAGTGTTCCAATTTCTTAGAAACTGGCAGAATAAGGTAAAGTACAGACTTTTCGTTTTTCTGTGTGAACTGTGAACTTGTGAATTTTACCGTGATTTCAAGACACTTATGAATTTGTGTGGAGAGTTGAACATAACCATTTATGTTACTTTAATATTCTATTTTATTGTGTTCTGTTTAACGATTATTAACCATGCATTTTAAACTTTTCATTATTATGTTTTGCACTTGTATATTTGTGGGAGATTACGAATTTGCTTAATTCTTCGACAGATGTCTGTGGAATTGCTGTGGTTATAGAGAAGACACTGCAAACCTTTGCAATGTGGTTATTTCTCATGTGGTTGACTTTGAGACTAGACGTATAATGTCTAAGTTGGAGTGTGTGGGAGTGTTGGGTGTAACGGCTTATAGCCATAGTAAGACTTTTCAGTCATAGTAAGACTTTTCAGTCGTAGTAAGACTTTTTAGTCAGGTTAAGAATAAATCTTGGGTAGACCATTTTGACTTGATAATTCATTTATTATGCATTTTAATCTTTTTTCTTTGTTCATTCATTACTTGTTGGGTTTGTTGATAATAAATCTATTTTTGTAGGAAAGATTGCGTTTCCTTTGATGATCCATTCTTTTTTGAGGATGATATTCAAGAGAGAGAAATCCGTGAGAGAGAGAGAGAGAGAGAGATTTGCTGAGAGGGGAAATATGCGAGCGGAGTCCGAGAGAGAGAGAGAATGCGTGGGACGAATGCTGAATACGAGAGAGAGGAGAGAGAGAGAGAGAGGGGTACCACGTCTCTGATGGTAGACTGCAAGGTCCGTTACGTAACACTTCTAAAAAGAAGTGTTTAAAGGGGTATAACATGTATATATATATATATATATATATATATATATATATATATATATATATATATATATATATATATATATATATATATATATATATATATATATATATATATATATATATATATATATATATATATATATATATATATATATATATATATATATATATATATATATATACTTTATATTATATACTTTATATTTACATACTTTGTGTGGATGGACACAAAACGGGTTAAAATATATAAGGATTAAGAGGCAGAAAACAACAGAAAATGAATTTTTATGAAACAGAAACAAAACCTAAAGTATTTTACATATTTACAAGGCAGCCTTATTTTAATATAAAGAGTGCAATATTTTTTAATTAACAATATTTGTCGATTATATTTTTCCTAAGATAACATTACCTTTCAAACGACGTCTTTTAATTTTTCACGAAATTTTCCTGAGTATTTTGTAAGAGGAAATATATTAAGAATTGAAATATTAGAATCTGAAGGAGATTATGGTATTAAATATCAGCGAATTGCTCGGTGGATTCTTTAATTTTTCTAGACGGGAGAAAGGATACTATGTATATATATATATATATATATATATATATATATATATATATATATATATATATATATATATATATATATATATATATATATATATATATATATATATATATATATATTAATTTTTCTATTTTTATATTATATATATATATATATAGATATATATATATATATATATATATATATATATATATATATATATATATATATATATATATATATATATATATATATATATATATATATATATATATATATATATATATATATATATATATATATATATATATATATATATATATATATATATATATATATATATATATATATATATATATATATATTAATATTAATATTAATAAGTCTATGTAATTATTGCAAGTTTATTCAGAATATTAACGTAACCTTCACCATCCGAACTACTGATAATTAAGTTTCAAATTTTTCTTATGTAGTAATGGTAATATTTAGTTATTTAAATTATTTAACACTACTCTTCATTGCCAGTGTTTATTCATATTTAGTCCTTTTTTCAAAAGAACTAATAATGTTTTGTATATTATACCGTCTAATCGATAGTTTGGTAACTACTGCAAAGACTCAGTTTCCCTCTTCAACAAGGGTACCACCGTTCTACTAACTGTCGCCGGCGAACACGTGATGCCCGGATCCATCACACAGATCTCGTCCAGTCCAGTTATTTATTCAGAAAAGGAAACCACTATCGCCACCTGTCGACGCCCTGAAGCAAAGCTTGCAGGAATGGACGTTCAATCAAGAACCTATTGTTTTTATTCCATAACAAGGTACAAAAAAAATTTGCATATACGTGTGTAGAATGATTGCCATTGAAAACTAATCATTGTGGTCTAATGTTATGGTTATTTAAGACGTATTCGAAGCAAAATCAAAATGTTCACAAGGATATTCGCGACCTAGGCTCTGGTATTACGTAAAGTCACCTTGACGGTAGGCGGGCCTACATCCAGGATGACCAACCAATTTGTTATGCTTCACATTTGATAACAGACAAATATTCGTCTGTTTCGATGCAGCATGTGATAAAGAGGGAATATTACTGGTACGCTTAATTTCATTCTTGATTAAAAGGACACTAGGTACGCTAATCACTCAATTCCTCCTTTACAAAATTCCTTAAGGTTTGCATTTGTGATATAACGGCCACCGAGCGAGCACTGTCGTCGACGTGGATCCAAAATTATAAACAGACATTGTATAAAAATCTTTTCAGTGGTGCAGAAAATGGGAATATATATCCATGTGAATTTTGGGAAATTACTTTTGTTTCGTCTTTGATATTTCATTTTGTTGTTAAATATCTGTAGTTCTGTTTCACGGTATTTCAGTGTCATCTCTAAGATTTGAGGGTTGGGTATCCAGGTTTACAAACACCCACCGGTAAATATGACATGCCCACTAATTTAGAATTTCTGGTCATTTTGAGCGAATTTGACAAATACGATTAAAACAATAATTATATATTTATTGATAGGTCTGTTTTCATTAAGAAAATATCTCCAAAACTGTCAGATTTTCATTAGAATAAAACCTCAAGGATTACCAAGGCTTAGACTCGACGGCATTGAGTATTCAGGAATGCCAACTTTTGACAAGCGAAGTTAAATGAATTTCAGTCAATATGTAAAGTAATTTGCTATGGGTTGAAAAAGAAAAGACTTTCCGTAGTTTGTATCTTTTCCTTCTTTGATTCCGGCAGAGAATAGTTAATTATTTTCTCTAATAAAATGTAGCAGCTTCTTGTCATGTTAGCAATCCTGCATCTTCTTCCGCCATGGGATACGAAAGACCGGCGATTCAGTGGTGCCAGAACGACGATCGGGCATTTGTTTGAAAACTTCTCATATGCCAAGTGCTTGCTCGCTGGGCATCAGTTTTAGAAGGATTAAACAATATGATTCCTTATATTTATATTATAATTGACAAGAATATTACTTGCCGTCTTGGTGAAGATATATTAACATTGGTTTTTACCAAGCAAAACCAACAGGCTAGATATTCAAAGTTTGGAAAGATATTCATTGGTTTTTAGCAAAACCAACAGGCTAGATATTCAAAGTTGCCGACAGATGTCGTTAGTACATGAAAATACTTAACATTCAAATTAATATCCAGTTAGTTAGTGTTATTAAAAAGGAATTTATATTTGTGTTATTTATAAATGTCCATTTAGGTATTATTGGTAATTTTAAAGAACTGATGAAGATTTACCGTGAAAAATAGACGATCTCTCTCTCTCTCTCTTTCTTAGCCTCATTCTCTCTCTCTTCTCTCTCTCTCTTCCTTACCCTCATTCCCCAGAATATATATATATATATATATATATATATATATATATATATATATATATATATATATATATATATATATATATATATATATGCAACCGATAATGTGGACGTTATTATTTCAACAGGGCACTGGACATTGTTTTACTTGGAAAAGTGTTCCAGGAAATTCAGCCGTTTCGTTTAAACGTAGCAGCCAACTAATGATGTCTAAATCACACCTTGACCGGCTTCTTCAAGTGAACAGTAAGTTCATCTATATCTGTTTTATTAATTTCTTCCTTTCTGACGTTTTATTGCCATGAATATTTCCTTCATACAATCTCGAGTTGGTCAAGTCATCAGCAATGTCGAAAAAAAATAACGGCATAACATTTATATTCACCAAATTACATCATCATTAAAATTCAGATCTCACTTGCAAGGAGTACAGAACATTCCCAGAATGCATCATCAGTCGCCATCTGACGAAACCTCCAGCATCCAGTTGCAGTATTTATAGACGTAATCCCTTGTTGAAGCAGCTCTCAAAAAGCCATAGCTTAGCGAATGAGAGACTGACCATTACGAGACCAAATAAACACGGCATCATTTCCCAAATTCTCACAATCTATTTTTCGAAGAAGAAGCAAATCTTCTTCATCCAAAATGACGTTCGCTGAAATTAATTAAGATTTATGGCGATTATGACCAAGTAATTTTTGAGTTGAGAATTTGATCCTCTCTGAAATAAAGGAGAGATGAGGAGGAATTTCTTTGTATAATTAGGGTATCGTGTATCTAGTCTGTGACACTCACGGTTGTTTTTGATAAGGTTTTATAGTATGTCTAAAGGCTATAATTAGTTTTATTAATTTCATAGACATGATATTTTAATGCGAAATTATTCTTTTAAGTAAAAATTGTCAGCGATGCTTTTGCCATAGTGGCATTCTGACTGAGAGAGAGAGAGAGAGAGAGAGAGAGAGATTAGATTTATAACAAAGAGAGAACATCTATGATTTTAGTTAGAGAAAATTAAGATGATGCAGAGATTTTATCGATTTATAACAGATCAGTAGAAATATATATATGAATATTTTTAAGAACGTATATGATTTTAGTTATATATATATATATAAATTAATATATATATATATATGCATATATATATATATATATATATATATATATATATATATATATATATATATATATATATATATATATATATATATATATATATATATATATATATATATATATATATATATATATATATATGTGTATATGTATATATATGTGTGTGTATATGTGTGTGTATATATATGTGTGTGTGTGTGTGTATGTGTGGTGTGTGTGTGTGTGTGTATGCTAAGAGTTATAAAATCAAACCAAATCTATATATACAAACAGCAACCACGAAGGAAAGGCAAGACCTTTAAGCCAACCTCAATGACGAAGATAAACAAGGATTTCTCAAAGGAACGTGAAGCCTCCTCTACAAAATAATCAGGATTACACGGAACCCCTTTTATAGGTAATCATTTGAGAGAATTGTTTTGTGTCCACAGCTACTGACTGTGACCTAATTTCCCTTATATCTGATAATCAGTTTTCTTTTTCCCATCAGTCCCAATCAGTCGGGTGGAGGGATGGGAGAGAATATGCTTCCTGTTTATGTATACACACACATACACAAACACACACATGTATATATATATATATATATATATATATATATATATATATATATATATATATATATATATATATATATATATATATATATATATATATATATATATGTGTGTATGTGTGTGTGTGTGTATATATGTATGTGTGTGAGAGAGAGAGAGAGAATGCGTGTGGGTGTTCTTTTATATGAAGGTGTTTCATTACCTGACAGTTTTAATTGATATAAAGTCTCATAACATAAGAATTCATCTACTTGAACCATCCGTTTAGATCAAGAAAATATTAAATAATTCACCCTAATAAAAAAGAAAGGAAGGTTTCTTTTATCTGTTCTAGATAATGACTATTAAAATAGTTTACGAGATACGAAATCCCTGTCCCTTTTTCCACTTCGTCCTTGTGAATGATAAGAGAATCGGTCCTCCTCCAAAGAAGACTTCTGAGTCAAAGACGAAAGTTTTGCCTCAGCAGAAAAACTGGCAAATTGCAAAATCCGAAGTTGGTAAGAAATGATAGTGACAAATATAAGGAAAAGAGAAGAAGTTTTTCCGAGGAATGATGAAATTTGGTCGTGCAGAAAAAAGAAACCTTTCCGAGGAGTGATGGTAATGTGCTCTCCCCTCGACTCCGGAGGGGGAAGAATTCTCTGTTTTATCCCTTTTCCTCCAGGTGGAGAACGTTAGGGAAAGGACGTAGTCGAGGACTTGCAAGGTCTTTGACTCGGACTTCTTCTTTCTTTCCTTGGGCGAGATGTTGCAGTTTCTTCGGTGGAGTCAAAATTGAAATTACAGTCATGCTACAGTCTTATTTAATAATTTTCCCTGTTTTTAATTTTCTCCATTTTTCTGCCGTGTAATTCTCAAAATGGAGTTTACCTGTTTTTCCCACAAGTATTTTCATCAATTATTTCGTGTACCTTGGTTTATTTAAACACTTTTAGAATAGATTTACTTAAGACCCCCTGTCTCACAATTCTTCCTTGAAATTTAAACTCATTATATTTTTCTTTCATCTCTTTATCTTCTTCAAAATAATTCAGCATCTATCAAGTTACCGAAAATAGTCATTGTTCTGGACCGAATGGGTTGTTCAGAAATGATATATTTCAGCTAGAAAAAGCAAACCGAAGAATTTCTGACAACTAGATGGTTGGAGACCAAAGAGAAGGAAGTAAAAGTAAAGGGAAAAGACGAATCATATAAGAAATATTTCAGCTTGACTTATATCGTTCTGCCACACGGTATCCAACTTTACAAGTTCTTCTATTATCATTAATACTTACATATGCTTAGCACTGCAATACTTTGTATTCGTCTGCTAAAGAATGCTCATGTTATTCAGTGGTGTATATTTCCCAAAAAAATATTTTAGCTTGCAGTTGTTTAAGTGATAGATTCCAGGGAGATCCAAAGATAACGAGTACAGAACAGGAAATATCCTTTTTATTTTGGGTACGTTTTCACGCCAAAACCATTGGAGCTCTGCAAAGATAGACAACCTGGATATACTACTCAAAGTGTAGGTTACAAATTTAAACTTTTTTTAAGCAAAGGGGTATTTGTTTCGAGTTGCGCAGGCAAATATTCTCCCTTCATACCAAAACCAACTTCAATATATCTGATGAAATTTGTTGGGCCATCCACAGAAACCCTTACAAAGTCACATAAAACATGGCTTATCACATAAAACAAGGTCTGTCCATCTCTAACCAATTACTTATCGTTTTCAGGAGGAAATTACATCCAATCAAAACTCAGTGTATCCGTAACATTAGGAAAGTTTCGTGGAGATGACGGGAAAGGAAAAATTTGCAAAGCAAATTTAGATGGAATGGCATTCAGATATGGATGTTGAAAGGTCATTTCGATAGACTGGGTTGCCTAAGATTCAGAGAACTTAGACATGAATATTTTCGGGTTATTACTTATAATTACTGTAAACAAAATACTAAATTTGTATTAATGGACCTTCATGTTACATGGCTATCAGCTGTTATGTTCCCAGAATGAGATTTCTTTTTAGCAAATGAAGATTTCCAGAAGGGTAATATTTATGGATATAAACAACAGCTATGTTATCCAGAGGATAGTTTAAGCAATAACCTTAACATATCGAAGAGAGAGAGAGAGAGAGAGAGAGAGAGAGAGAGAGAGAGAGAGAGAGAGAGAGAGAGAGAGAGAGAGAGAGATGATTCTTTATTAGGAAAGTCTCTTATTTATGATGTGACATTAGAGGTCTCAAAACTCGGAGGAAGAACACAAGCAACACATTAAGAGTTCCATTTTTCTATCATGTTTTTTTCAAAACAGGCAACGTATCTTTTCCATTATTAGGAGCTGCATGTTTTAGTAATGTTTCACTTGGTTGCATTTCAGCTTTCGTTTAATCATGAAAATCTATTGAGTGAAAAACTGCACTGACGTTTAAATAAAATGAAATTCCTTTTAAAGTTAGGTTTAGGTATTAAGTAACAATTTCAGATGTAATATTCCTGTTATCGGGGTCAAGTTTTATACCAGAATATTTTCAGGTAAAGGTATATTTCATTTTTATATTCAATTGTCAGTATCATCAATTATTATAATATAATTCGTTAGTATCATCAATTAAACGAAATAATTTCCAAATCATAATTTTCACTGAGGGTAAAATAATGTTTTTGGGTCCTCTCTTCATCTTTTTTGTTAATAGGATCAAGCACTAATTCTGGTTCTTTCTTTTTATGTTTGTGAACAGGATCAGGCACCAATTTTAGTTCTCTCTGTTAATCAGTTTGTGAACAGGATCAGGCACCAATTTTAGTTCCCTCTGTTAATCTGTTTGTGAACAGGATCAGGCACCAATTTTAGTTCTCTCTGTTAATCTGTTTGTGAATAGGATCAGGAACTAATTTTAGTTCCCTCTGTTAATATGTTTATGAACAGGATCAGGCACCAATTTTAGTTCCCTTTGTTAATCTGTTTGTGAACAGGATCAGGCACCAATTTTAGTTTCCTCTGTTAATCTGTTTGTGAACAGGATCAGGCACCAATTTTAGTTCCCTTTGTTAATCTGTTTGTGAACAGGATCAGGCACCAATTTTAGTTCCCTCTGTTAATCTGTTTGTGAACAGGATCAGGCACCAATTTTAGTTCTCTCTGTTAATCTGTTTGTGAATAGGATCAGGAACTAATTTTAGTTCCCTCTGTTAATATGTTTATGAACAGGATCAGGCACCAATTTTAGTTTCCTCTGTTAAACTGTTTGTGAACAGGATCTGGCACCAATTCTGGCTTGCGCTGCTGATCTGTTTGTTCGTAACTGAACAGGATCAAGCAGCAGCTTTGGCTCTCTCTGTTTCTCTGCTTGTTAACAGGATCAGGCACCAACTTTGGCTCTTTCTGTTAATCTATTTCTGATCAGGATCAGGCACCAAAGGATGGAGAGAGTGCCTTATCTCTTAATGGCCTCCTTCGAAACAAGTATTCCTTTTTTCAACCTCGAGAACAATAAGGGAAAACTTTCTTTTTACCATCTCTTTCTTTCTTTTGTATTCCTTTCTACTGAACGTTTGTCTCTGTTACACGCAGACTTTTTAATGATATTCTTATGCTTTGCCTTAAGAAGAGGGACCTTCCTCTATCGATTTGAAACGGATCTATTGTCTTAGAAAATTAAGTGAAAAGGTGTTTATTTTTCTCTGAATGAAACAAGAATAATCCCCTATTTCTTGTAAAGAAATAATTATCTCGGGATTTTAGTACATAAAAAATAGCTTCCAACAATGTTCGACTCAAGTTATTTCTATTAACAAAAATCTGCTGTTTATGTCATTCCTTAGATATCTAACTTTAATTCTCATAGATCTCATTCAGGCAAGCCTGGGTTTTCCAACTCTTCTTGTGCCCAAAGGAGACCAGCTGCTACTGACTGCTATTCTCCTATGGGGATAAATTGTGCATGTCATAGCAGTCCGCATTTCCCTTCATAACAGTACAGATAGTAGTAGACTAATGTATAATCTTACTTCCTTTTGCAATGTCCATCTATTTAAATTTCCAAACCTATTCAGCCTGTCAATTTTTGGTTTCATTTGTCTAGTCTACCACGAAATTCCAATTATTGGGACTGTGTGTTGTGCAATATTAACTGTAAATATATATATATATATATATATATATATATATATATATATATATATATATATATATATATATATATATATATACACTGCTGTTATTGTTCCTGTTATTGGAGACTAATGGGGTCTTATGCCAGCACCGATTCTTGATCCTTGAGTGACCCTTAAGTGAAGTTTTAATCCGAGGATGAGAGGACGTGCTTAAGTAGAGAAAACGAATGTTTGCTGGAAGAGACTAAAACATTCTCTATGAGAATGAGCAAGAAACTCTACGGGAAACGCACTTCACATTTAACAAGCAACCCAACTGGTAGTGAGATCGCCGTTTGGATACTTTCGGCCGTTAAGTCAAGCTTATATGTCTATACCAATCAGGATCCATACAGAGAGGGGTTAATTAAGGGTGGGACGAAAATACGACCTCACTTGAGCCCACGTGAGGCAGGTGGCGCTCAGTAAATGATAAGCGCTAATTCCTTTCTCTCTTTTATCTTGACATCTCTACCCGTTCCTGATAGACACTTGTCTTTTTCTTTTCGACATTCATCCTTTCATTAGTGAAACTCAACTGCAGTTAAGACTTTCATGTTCGTTATTTTGGTTATAAGTAAATGATCTTGTCGTTCAAGTACTGACCAGAGGAACTAAAGGTATATAATCATCAAAAGGGATAAGATCTGAATCATTTTACAGTAATTTCCCGTTGATTGATTCTTGACTTTTTGGTTAAACTCTGATTTCTTTGGTAAAACTAATAAGCTTCAGGCAAGGTTTTCATATTCGCTTGGGTCTCTTCGTCTATAAACATATAATCTGATTATAAAAGGAAAACTAAGAACTGACATGAGAAGACTGAGGTGATATAAAAACAAAACCATTTTAATCATATATTTTATTGTACAGTTTCAAAAGTCAAAAAAGAAAAAGCCTAGTTAACATATTCACAATTTCATAATTTTTTTTTATGCTATGGACTCTTTCTTTTTCTTTTCATCTATTACAATTGCTTTGTTCAGATGTCTCATTCGAAAGAACACAGAAATTTTAGCAAAAAATGACATCACAGCTTTGGGAGCATCAACTCCCGATGATTCCATTTCTGAAATTAATGACTTTATGCAGTTTTGCCTTCTCTTAAAGTATCACCATGAACAGCAACAAAAATTTCTCTCATGATAGATAACTGAGACATGATAATCATCAGAGGGAGCATGAAGTCCGCCCATGTTAATAGTACTAAGCCATGATTTTTCTTTTCCGTTAGCCTCTGATGCCTTAACTACTAAATGAGGATATTTTAATCCAAACTTCTTCACAATATAGCCTCCAATGTATTGAAGAGATTCTTCTTCTATCACTTCAGATATCAATCTCTTGTCTTCCCCTGTCCCATTATTAGGTTCCTCTCTCAAGTGTATTGGGTCCTCAATTTCTTTTTCAAAGTCACATTCTACTGTTTTGAAAAAATACTTGTCAGGCATATTTCTGCAGATAGTTCTCTGTCTCTGTCTCGCATTGCACTTGCTGGAGTTTGCATTTGCTGGTTAAGGATATCAAATTCTTCTGTGCATTCGGTAGGGGTTTTTCACTTAACAGCGCAATGTCTTTCCCTGGCAACCATTTTCTTAAACAAAATTTAAAGTTTACTGAATTAGGATTTTCATATGGCCCATTCATTTGACGTACACACCCAAAAAGTGTTCAAGTACATCCTGATTCAGTTTTCTTGTAGGAATGAATTTGACACCATATAATTTTACTATCATATATGACTATCAGAGACTTGCATGACAAAATCACTCCCTATTGAAATTTATACATGCAATTAAATCGTGAGTTTGCCACGTGCATGGTTCTCATGGTATCCATCATTTCATGCAAAACATTTTTCTGTTCTTCATAATCAATTCCAAAAGCATTTCGGGGGGCCTTGTCACCATAAACAGTATAAGAATTCATGATATCAAACCACTTGTCAGTTAGTGATACGAACTTTGCAGTCTCTTCCCAATTACTGCTCTCTAACGAGCCATTCTTACCCAAAAATGCTATTGCATTTGCAGCTGTGCTGCATAACAGTTGCACTGCCAGTTTCACACATTGACTTTCGTGTCCAATCAGGTTAAAATAACTTTCATTTGATTTGTAAGAAAGGCCATATTCTGTCTTTCTCTTACTACACATTTCACGAATGACAGAATCCGACACAATACTGCCATCTTGCAATTTGAAACCCGACTTGACGAAATTGTTCCTCATGAGTTTGGTGAGATGAGGCGCAACTGCAAAAACAAAGATGTCCCTGTCTGCACTTGGATTCTTAAAAGAATTTGTCATAGATTCTGCAGATATTTCCAAATTTTTCCAGTCGCGGAGATTTGACGAAACCAATCATGCATTAATGCAACAACATGATAGTTGGCTTTTTCAACACTTTCTATTAGAGTTAAAAGAATTTTCTAAACGTTTTATTCATCAAATGTATAATATACTGGTTGTCTTCAATTACCTATAAGTCCCCTTACCATGACAACTTGCACTTTATCATGAGGTTTATACATACTGTCTACGGCTTTATCATAAGAATAAGCTTTTTCTAAACTCATTTCATCCATGGACATGACTGCAATTCTTTCCATTGATGATAAACTCTCCGCTTTCACTTTCATAAAACACAACACAGACATTAATAACCCTGGCTCACAATTAAAACGTCTAGCCCTATTGTTAAGTGTGGAGACAGAGGGCAAAGGGATGACTTTTTTTCTCTCTTAAATATTTGTGGCACTTGGGGCTAAAACTTCGCAAAGTGAGAGCCAAAGCAATATCTTTATCGGACCAATTATGAGGATGTTTCTTATCAGTTAATGCATCCATTTGAGTTTCAGTGAATATAGATAATATATATATATATTAATATATATATATATATATATATATATATTTAATATATCATATATATATATTTCATCTCTTCCCTAGTATAAGATATATCTCCTTTACAGGTGGCGTGCTCTTATGTTTGTTCTCTTTCTTCTTGCAATTGCCTCCTCCTCAATTCCAGTATATATCTACTATATGCATTTCCATCCTGACCTTCAAAAACTGTTCCTTCGTGATCATTGCAGGTTCCTGGATGTCTAATGCAGTCTGCACTTCCTCACTTCCTGGGCATAACTGGATGGATTGTCTCTTCCATTGGAAGTGGTAGGTCTATCCCAGTTATGCAATTCCTCTTCACCGACGCTAATCAAATCTTCAACAATTTTCTTCATTTCAATGTCGTTCATAATTCATAGACATCCGAGACGGTTCTGCCGAACAAATATCTGGAACAGAATAAACGAATATTAATGATAAATTGCACTATTGGTAATTATTTTAGTGCAGCAAATAAAACTTTATTCCTTCTTAGTGCATTATACTTTTCATGGAAATGTCTTTTAATATAAATATATAAACACATTGATTGTTTACAATTATCATTATTGATTATGTATATATATATATATATATATATATATATATATATATATATATATATATATATATATATAATATATATATATATATATATATATATATATATATATATATATATATATATATATATATATATATATAAGCTATTTTTAAAAGTGTCATATAAACAAATAATAGTAATGCAGTTTCTATATTAAAGGAAGGACAAAACAAAAGAACTAAATAGAGTAAGTTGTGACCAGAAAGAGATTTAGAATTACACATATTATTTATATAATGAAAAGAGTATTAATGTTTCATTCACTTGAAATAGGATATTTTTTTTTATTTTATCATTTGGTTTTAGTTGAGTGTTGTAATTAATTTCTATGTTTTTCCTAAGAAAATATTTTTATTTTTTTTTCCTGGCAAAAATTAGGCTTCAACGTAAAATTCATGAAAATAAGTACAAATAAATAATTACCTTTGGGCAGAGAAAGAGATGGAACAGCATCCTTCTTCCATATCCATGGATTCTTGAGTCTTTCTATACCAAGGAGACGTGACTTCATGTCGTCAGCAATATCTTCTTTGCAGAAATGTACAGAACAAATCACGGCATGATCTGGATTAATCTTGTCTGAGCGTCGACATGCTTGTATCCAAGCATCTCTTAAAAATTCATCCCTCGGAAAACGAAAGAAACGAATGTTGTCCTGACTAAACCTGTTCTATTTCTTTCTCGTATTATAACAACCATAAACTGCGCAATTTTTTCGCATGGTTAGTTAGCTTTTCTACGGCTGTGATTAAACAAGAAACCTATATTTACAGAGACGTTTACCTCAAGACTATATGTTAGTGAATGAAGCATTTTACGGCACTGTTGGCATTTATATGCCGAGATCCTAAGCAGATTATGGATTAAGGACTATAAAAGCTCCCCAGAGACAGGAGAAACATAAAGTAAGGTCAGAACCATAAAGGAGATCCCCAGAGACCGGATAAATATAAAATAGAAGCAGAGGACATATTTTGTTTTGACATTTTCGTCCAAATCCACGTCCGAAGGGGGCTCACTTGATCTCAGTCGCCCAGCCCTGACCCAACCGTACGTGCGCGTTACTTGACCCCTCTCTGTACGGATCCTGTCATTACGGTAGGTTTTCCTGTCACTTTCGTCTCAATACTTACGTCCTGACTTCTAGTTTAACTTCTGGTCTAACGTGAAACATCGAATTTCACCCTAAAGGAAGTAAAAAGGAGAAATAATATGGATGTGAATACACAATTCAGGGACCAGTTTGATAGAGTGGCTTAGAGGTTCATAGACTCGTCTCATATATATTCGAATGTTTATTGACTGAATTTCAATATGATCTTCCATACCAAAGGAAATATCAATAGTTAAATAATTAATTTTCAACGGTGAAATGAAAAGTAGTAGAGATGTGAATAAAAAATTCAGGAACCAGTTTGATCGACTTCTTTGGATTTTTATATTTCATAAGTACTCGAAAGTTTATTAATTGAATTTTAATGAGGATCAGTACTAAGTAAATATCAATAGTCAGTTTATTTTCAGCTCTGAATTACCCCTAAGTATCCACATCTATAAATAATGAATAATTATGAATTAACCAGTGCTGGTTCATTCAGAAACGGTTCACATTTATAGAATTGCGTTACATTATAACTATTATGTTTTATTACTGGCAAAATGGGATTCTAGGCATAAATATATTCCTTAAAAAGAGAAATGTTTGATACTGTCCTGAAATTAATTTTGGCTTGTCTTTTATTTATGTCAAATATATATACATTCATATATTATATAATAATCCTCTGTTAAGCCTTTGCATTAAGTATATTTACTTAAATCCCTTCCTAATTTGTGGCTTAGTTTGTTTTTAAAAAATTTAAAAAATTCAGTTACCCTTTACTGAGCAAGTGGTTATTTTTTGTCTTTAAAACCGAAAAACACTCTTAAATACACTTTATGGTCAACAATAATCTTTGTAATCTTGTTTTGTTTCTTTCTGTTAGGATTTTTTTTTTTTTTTGTATTTTTTTTTCTTTATTTTTTCTTTATTTTTTATTTTTTTTATTATTTTTGTTTTGGTTTTTATTTTATATATATATATATATATTTTTCATTTGTTTATTTTTTTTATTTATTTTTTATGTAAAAACCCATTCACTTTACGGAACGATTTTGAACTGATTTTTGCTTACATCTGCTGCCAGATATGTTTCCCCTTTTTTTCAAGTTTACGACTGTTTAGTGAGTGTATAAACACACTATAGGCGGTTGTATAAAATGTGAACTCAACCTAACAATATAATTTGAGGCTTAGGTATTAAACATTTTAAAAAAATTAAATACCCATTTTCAATCATGTATAAACAAAATCTAAAGACATTTTTTAAATTTCGAAATCAACCCTGCATAATAATTTAATTTTTAGATAAAAAATATTAATTTTCTTCGATGAAATTTCGAAATCAGCCCAATGAAAATTAAATTTTATATGACGAACAATTAGAAATTATTAGTTTCCTAACATGATTGCGAGGAAGTAGGAACCCTATTAACTGCTGTCGAAATCCTTAGTTGGATTCCATCCTCGGACATAACTGGGAGTTTTACGATCGATTCAACGCGTTCCTCCTTTTTCACGATGTGCTGAGACTTCAAATGAGGCAGCCCAATTCCCATTTCATAATTTCTTGAGAGGAAAATGAACCATCTTTATATACGAGGGTCCTATCGTATCGCAGGCAGGTCCAATTAACGGACAGGGACCAGAACAGGCTGGAAAATATAATGTTTGGGTGAAGACCTCAGTCACTTTAGATTTTGCCGAGTTTTAGCTGTGGTCTGGGTTTGCTGTGTAACGTATGTTTATCAGTTTATATTATAAATGTGTTGTCGTGATTATTTGATTATTGCGTGATTTGTTTATTTTAATAAGTTTACTTATAGACGTGAAAACTTCCCAGAAATGCTAATATTTATAATAAGTTAATGATGAAATAGAGATATGTACTGACTTTTCCCCAAGGAAACTTGATTAATTTACAGACATACCCATTCCATTTAAAACTCCAAATTATGCTTTTTCCACAAATGGTATAAACTATTTAAAAGGGATAAAATAGAGATATATTCAGTCTTTTTGCCAAGGATACTTGAATGATTTAAACACGCCAAATTGTATTTTATCACTCCAAAGAAAGTACGAAACGTTTTCTAAATTTTTCAGAGATTCCCCAAGTCAACATATTTCACGTGGAATTGATAAATGCCTACATTCGCCAATACATATCCGATTCAGCGAAGCGTCTTTCAATACCTTAAACACATTTTTCAGAACCTCGACACGTCATAGAAAATATTCCCTCCCACTTCTTTTGCTTCAAGTTATCCCTTCCAAATCTGTCCCCAATAATCGCTGTGTATCACGAATTTAAAATACTCAGACTTGCATTTCCTTTCGCATAAAACTTCGCCCGTCGCTGACTATTGCAGTTTTTTTTAAGGACTTTGCACGAATCAGAGATACACGTTGCCGAAGGAATTTTATTAAAATGTTTCGATTTTAAGAGATTTAAGATTACGAAATCTTATTGTCGCTCTCAGGAGTAAAATAATTTCGTTGTGGATGTAAAAAGACTGATTTTTTTTTTATATCCATTCGCCCCTGCTTTAACGTCGGTTAGGTAATGTTTCCACTTGTTTGGTTTGATAAGTTTCTGGATACACGTCCAACTGACTTCTCCTGTTCGTGGAATATTAAAGGCCTTCTGATGCTGAATGTCTCTGGGGTAGTTCGGTGACAGGTGAAGTGAGGTTTTGGAATGACTACAAAGCCTCATGGAATTGCTTCAAGCTGTACTCTGTACTTTTATTCTGGGAGGAATTGCTGTTGTGTCAGACTCTGAATTTACTTTGTGTATAAATAGTTCTCAGTATTTGCTAACCTTCAGAGAGAGAGAGAGAGAGAGAGAGAGAGAGAGAGAGAGAGAGAGAGAGACTCTCGGAATTGCCTCATGTAGTCTGTAGGTTTTTCTAGGGCGAATTTCCTGTTGTGTCAGGCTCTGGGTTTACTTTGTGTATAAATGCTTCTCACCCATTTATGAAAGCAAAACCTGTCAAATGAGCAGTAAGACCAACACAGTAGTGATTCCAAAATCGAATAAAATAAAAAAAAAATTGTTTTCAGAATCTGTAAAGGAATTGTTGTTGACCGGACCATATTCTGCCGCAGCTGCTGCGAGACGCTGTTGTTGTTGTATTTATGCAACAGGTATATGAAAATAAAATTCAGGGGAAACGTTTCCAATTGTTTTTCCTGAAAAATATTTAAAGATTTTGCAATGTATGGATAGTGCGAAAATTGACTAACTGATGAACACTTTAAAATGATATATCTGAAGAACAAGTCCCTTATTTTACAATGATTTATTTGAAAAATAAATCCCTTATTTTACAATGATTTATTTGAAGAATAAGTCCCTTATTTTACAATGATTTATTTAGAGAATAAGTCCCTTATTTTATAATAAATTATTTGAGAATAAGTCCTTTATTTTATTATTTATTTGAAGAATAAGTCCCTTTATTTTACAATGAATTATTTGGAGAAAAGTCCCTTATTTTACAATGAAGTATTTGGAGAATAAGTCCCTGATTTTACAATGAATTATTTGAAGAATAAGTCCCTTATTTTACAATAATTTATTTGAAGAATAAGTCCTTTATTTTACAATGATTTATTTGAAGAACAAGTCCCTTGTTTTCCAATGATTTATTTGAAGAACAAGTCCCTTATTTTTCAATGATTTATTTGAAGAACAAGTCCCTTATTTTACAATGATTTATTTGAAGAATAATTTTCTCTTATTTTAATAAAAATTTTTTTGAAAAATAAGTCCATTATTTTAAAATGATTTATTTGGAGAAGTCCCTTGTTTTAAAATTTTTATTAAAGAAGTCCCAATAAGAAATGTCTTATATAGTGCCAATTTTGTAAATGAAATTTAGATATTTCTTGCATTTTGGTGAAATGTTTTGCTATGAAATTTAATTTTAGCTATATTTTTTCGAGGAAAGAAATAAATCTCCTTTAAATAAAAGAAAACTTTTCATTAACAGACTATTATCTTATTTGCATAAATGTGGCCCAAAATGCAGTATACTGTCATTTTCCCTTATTGTTGAAAAATCTGAATTTATTTTGGGAATTATCGATTTATATACTGGAAAGAAATACTGTTAGTAATTCTTATAGCTTAACTATTTCTGGCAGTTATACATTAATTATAGACAATTTCATTTATAGACGATTCCGGTTATGGACGATTTAACGTTAGAATTTTATCTAGTTACGAAAATGAAATGTGTACCAGTCGAAAGTCATTTGATAAAGTTATTATAAGAACAAACAGCATAACCTCTTTGTCCTTTTGCTCTGTGGAAAAAATATTTTCTTTTCATCCTCCAGATGCAGGTCCCTGTAACTACAGCACTCGCACACACTATTGCTGCAACTATAACCTCTCTCTCTCTCTCTCTCTCTTACAATCTTTGCATCTTTGCATATTACTTTATTGTTTTAAAATTTCCCTCTCTCGTCACGCACACACACACACACATACCTTGGGTGATTTCAAAAACTGGTATTGCAAAAGTCAATATGCAAGAGAATATTTATCCATTTTTGTAGAGCAAAAGGACAGTAGGTGAATCATTAATCATACTAATTTTTTGTGATGAAAATTTTATTAATTTCGATGGACGGGGGAAATTTTCTGTCTCTCATTGGCTCCAGATGTCATTTAACACTGCTACGATTGCTGCCTCCACCATGAAGTGATGCTTTATGTTATTCAACATAAAAGCTCTTTTGATCTCGATTTGCATTAACATTCATCTCCTTCGGGTGTTTGTCCATTATCAAAGTGTCTTAATATAAATTAAGATATAATTCAAATGTATTAAAGTGAGGAAATACAATTTAAATGCTAATTATTCGTTATTTTCTTCCTCGAGGAGTTGCCAGTTTGCGTTTTAATGGCTAAAGAGCAAGATCTGTTTCAATGGAACTAGATACTCTCAGACTGCCTTTACGTTACTGTCTTTAGATAAGACAGAAGCACTGCCAGTAATTACATGACATAAATAATTAACTTTGGCCTTTCCAAAAGAGGATTTTGAAAGATTATAATGGTCAAGTGTTTCTGAGAAGCTTGTGGAACAAAGCATGAAGTGTTTCAAAATGCTTATCCCGGCTATATATGCCTACCTTGACTTTGTTGCATCTTCAAAAGATCTGATCAACTCATTCATCACACCTGGAAGGTCACAGGTGCATTACACATACCAGATGGAAGAACGTCCTACTGAAACAAGCCAGAAGGTGTTTCACTAAGATATTCCGTTAACTATATGTGATAGGCATTTAAGAGGTCTGAGTTACATATTTGCAGTTTCCTATATTGAACAAAATATCAAGTATTCCTGGGGAAGCTAACACCATTATCTAATAAATATTCAACTTCTATTTTCAATATCAGCAGTAGTTTTTCACCTGAAACTTGGATATAATATGTTTGATGAATAAGATTTGCAAGTAGGTAAAAGCTTTGTCAAGAAAAATATTACAAAGTTGTTATTGGAACATCTTAACATACACTTAAATATTTGAGTAACAGACTTTATAGTTGTGTTCTTTGCTCACAAAGTTAAGTGTTTGAAAATACTCATCTAAGGATGTAAAAATCCCAGATAGTTTTAACTCTTCGTTGTTGTTGCAGCATAGTCAAAAGAGCTGTTGAACTGAGACTCGCTAGGCCACGGAGTTCGGTTCCCTGGCCAGCTGAAGAGTTATTGAAAGAATTTATTTCTGGCGTAATGAATTCAATTTCTCTAAGCCATTAATGTGGTTCGGATTAAGAGGTCAATAACATATTTGTAGGTCCTATATTGCAAAATAACGAACTTTCTTAGCCATTATATAGTAAATTTAATTTCTATTTTCTTCAGCAGGCCTACACTACGATATAATATGGGAGAGCTGTTAATCAGCTCAGTGGTCATAAATATTTGATGAAACTTTATAATTGGTTCTTTGTACTAAGTGTTGAAAACAGCCTGTTAAACAAAGTATTCAGGTTCAAATGAATATCCTTACCATGGTGGTCTTGGGTACTTCCACCGCAAGGTTGCACACTTTCTTCCCAGAGCTGTACACTGCCATTAACTACCACTGGGGGGAAATCTTGTGGGAAAGGTTTAATTAGGATGACATATACTAACTGGGTAGACTTCTTCCTGTCTGGGGTAGAGACGACGTTAGACTTCTTCCTGTATGGGGTAGAGACGACATAATTGAGTTTATTAGCACTTTTCCAGAGAACTTATGTTTTAACAGAGAGTCTGGAACTAGAAACTTTACTAAAACATTGTTAATAAATTTGAATTTTCACACTTCAGCTTTTTTGTTATAATCTGCTTTTATTTTCTCCTGTGATACAAAGATAATAGGCAAATTTATGAATTTTGTCAAATTTTTCTTTCATGCTTTCCCAAGTACAGTACTTTGTAATTGTAACAGGGATGACTACTTCAACCTCACCAATTAAATTTTAACAACTCTTAGCACATCATTAGCCATTTTTTACCAAAAGAATTTCATATGGAGAAACTCCAGTGGACTCACCTGGGACACACCGTATCCATTAAAAATTAAGAGATCTTCAGCCCAGTCTTTAGCAGATTTCTTTGGGAAAACTTTCCAAGAAGACTTTCAGATGTCTGATAAGCCTTTCCAACACACTCTGAGACTTTCGGCATGATATATTAGGTAAAGGAATAATAACTAGAAATCTTTGTGGTCAGGAAAAAAACATCATTTTTGAAATTGGTTACCTCTATCGTGTTTTGGGAAGGGTCCTAAGACAGTAATCAGTTACAACCTTTACTGAATGGTTCACGTGGATAGCAAATAGTTTTCAATGGTGCAGGTGGTATCACCTCGTTAGGCTTTCCAGCTATTTGGCTGATGTAACACTGTACAAAGCTTTTTACAAAAATTTCCATACCTGGCCAATAGAAATTACAAGATAATCTCTAATACGTTTATTTACTTCCAAATGAGCATCAGCACAGTGAGCAATTTCAAGAATCTTACCCTGAGAGAAATGAACTATAACTTGCTCACGGTCTGCCCAAGACTCTTTTGCTGGCAGTTTAGAAGGGCGAAACAAGCGCATCATAATGCCATTCTCAATATAGTTACAAGGAACTTTGCTAATATCTGATTTCTGCACAGACTTTTCATATAAAACCACTTTAACTGCCATTTTCCAGCTGTAGTTTAACAAAATCATCATTAGAAAGGTTCAGCAGGTCTGTAAATTTGAATGATTAACAGAAACATTAGGTATGTAAATTCTGTAGGTTGCTCATCAGTAGATTTCTTTTGAGCGAGTTACTACAGATTGAATTAGTCATGTTCAGGACTTTGTGCCTCTGGTTTATTAACAGAACTTATAACTTCATCATTACATACTTTCAGGATTACAAAGAATAAAATTTCACATTACTTTACTGCCTGCTAAATCATTACCAAGGACAACATCTACATCAACAGGAAATTCATTATAAGTGACAGCAACTTTAGCAATTTCATTAACGTATGGGCAAAAGATTTACAGGTGCAAGCGGCATTTTACTGCTTGTCAAAAGTCTCAAGTCTGTTTCATGAGTGAATTTAAAATCCAGGAACAAGATTCGTCTTGTAACTTTGATTTATTTCCTGTATCTCTTACGATTTCTTTGAAATGAGAAAACGATGCACTGATTTTTTAAACAACATGGAGTGTTGATCAGCAGCACAGTGCAAACCAAGTGTAATAACTACAGGCTCAGAAAGGATAAAATTTTACTAAACTTATTGGTTTTTCAGACAAAAACTCTGGTTTTGTAATTTTACTGTGGATCAGAAATGCTGACAATTAGCATAAAGAGTTAAATTCCCTTTATGGAAATCAGATTTTTCTTTTTAGTTTTTGAGTGAATTTTTAGGTTTATTCCTATTGAATTAAGCTATTTAATTATCATCAAGATTTCCAGTTTTGTTAGACTTTCTCTCTCTCTCTGACACAGTTTTGGTACTCTAATCAGGAGCCCATCTGTGGTATATACATCAAAACTGGCATAGATGATCTCCAATGGAACTCATCTAAGACTAATAGATTAATTCACTGAAAGTTGTGACTTCTATTCACTTGTAAGCGGTTCTTTGTGACATTGTGATCCTTGGTGCTGACCATCACATTCTGGTGAATGTTGGAGAAGCAGTTTAATTGATAGCATAAGCATCTAGAATGTTCATTATTTATAACGACTCTTAACTTTCACCAATCAAATTAGAGTACAACAGAACTCATTTTCAAATTAACCATAACCACCACTGATCCCAATAATTCTAGATTAGCACAAAACAAAACAACGAAAAACTTTCGTATTTCTCTTGACAAGTTAAAATGAATGGGCTGAGAACAAAATCAACTCCTGACGATTTATTGCAGCTAATTTAGTCTTTCTCCTTTAACCTCTTATTTAGCTCTGCCACCTTAACCTTACATTCTAACCTCCAAGTCCACAAGCTTCTGAAGACTTTACCCCTAACATCTTCTGAGAAAGATAATCATCTTGTTCTTTATAACTTCATTCTTAAAACGTATTCTAGCCAGCTCTAGTTCAAATTTATCTACTCTGCTTTGACCTCCATTGTAACTGACCTGTTCTCCAGTAAAAACATCATCTATATAGCAATCCAGAAGCGCAATTTGGCCTTGAGCCAGTATATACGAGCTTGCTAAGTGTTGCTTTGACTAGCAAGAGATAGAAGCCCACCTCTTCCCTTTAGGGAAGCATTGGAAAACTCACTAGCGTGGGTCTGTTTATAGCATTCAGATACAACAAAAGACATTTTGGAGATCATTATTCTATCGGTACAAACTATCATGAGTAATTTATCAAGATGTAAACCATTAAAGGGTCCCCAATATATATTAGTAGGCATTATAATGAGTAGTCAAGAATCAACTCATTTTGGCAATGACAGAAAACCATTAAGAGGCAACATCGAACCTGAAGAGCTATTCTTCTGGCAAAAATTGTAACTGTAGGTATAAAGTTATTCAAAATATTCATATGTATGCATGAGTATGAATGAAGCTTCAAAAGCCGATATCGCTCGATAGAACTAACTTCAGACGCTTCGAAAGCATCGTCTTTTGAAAACCAATTGTTGTACGGGATCAAACCACCACTGGTTAAGACAGAGCAGTTACTTTTAACAATTACTTTAGACCACTACAACAAAGACAACTTGACAATTTTACTAACAACAATCAAACAGGAGCAAGGAACAAAACGAAGTGTCATTTTAACTCTAAACTCGTCAATACTATCAACACGACATGAATGACAGAATTTAATCTACCGGAGAGATTGGTAATCAGACTAACACTCAAGGGAAGCAACCCTCAAACTTCAACCGAATACCCTCTACCAGTGGATAACAATGGTAAATAAATTTAACTAAGAATTATCAACACTGATTACGAAAAACCTTACCTTGGCATTTGAATACCGAAAAAGCAATTTTATTCGACGTGTATATGTGTGTGTGAAGTGAACACGATAAACACCTTCCTAGTACAAAAACAGCAGGTAAGTAAATAGCAACTCGGTATCCCTGGCAGGTTCCAAAAAGTAACGAGCTCCTAATAGTTATAATAATAGTCTAGGAGTGGGTGAGGAATTATTACACAAATCAATGAAGCACAGACACACTTGGAATAATTATTAAGTATCTAGAGCAATAAGGAAAGCAAATGAAGCATAAAAAATAGAGAAATAAAATTACACACAACACTCTGTTCCCTCTAACCAAATACAACAAACTTACAGTTTTTAACATTTATACGACTGTTAATTTATTTATTAATTTATTCATTTATCTTTTTTAAAAAGAGATAAGTGACATCTCGTATAGGGTTATTCCAAATAAAACATTCTAAGTACGATAAATACAATATTAAAACGCCTGATTGTAGAACGCCCCTGAAAAAAATTAACTGAACAATCGAGAGAACGGAAAATGACAAAAAGCGACGCGGAATAAACAGAAAACGAGGAGGGCAAGGAGTCTTTTAAACTTCATATGTGTGATATGAGTTCCATTATAGAAATAGCTTTTATAAATATATAATGGACAGATAGATAAATAGAGAAATAAATAGAAAGATAGACCGAAAAACAGAGAGGTAGCTTGATTGGGAGAATTCTTATCAATTTGATGATATTGTACGAAATTATTCGCATTTATTGTTTTTGTATTCATGATTAAATCATTATAAGTGTTGTTTAAGACGAAACTTATCATAAAAATGAAAATAAAATCAAGATAACAAAGAAAAAGAAAAAGAAGAATCCTCGCAAAATTTGGCCATTCTGAAAAACAGCAAACAGAAGAACATAAACTGGGGAACCCCATAAAGTTCCTGCTTTTAGGCGGGAAATTTGCTGCTCTGTGATTGGCTGTCGATACGTCATTGACTTGTCTTGATGCCCACGTCATGAATATGTTGCCGGATATTTTTCTAATACAAACTATTAACCTTGATTTCTTGAATCGTAGCCTGCCTTTGTGTATATGTGAAGTGTCAAAATGTATAGGAGTATATATAGTAGATTTTTAAATGCATTTACAAAAGAAAATCCTCTTTAATAGCGAAGCATTCACGATTTTCCCTTCCAAAAGTGTTGCCAGTTTTTGTATAATTGTGTAAGAGGCGTGGTCTTTACCAAGGATTCTGGAGTAATGAATAAAACATCTACTTTAATTTTGAAGGAAATGAAAGCTATAAAATCTAATTTTCCTCGTTCATGTGTTTATATCTGATTATATAACTTATGGAATATATACAGTAAAGATCAGCACCAGTTAAAGACGCAAAAACAACATTTTTACAAGGTTTATCGTTAACACAGTTGGCTATAATGAGGGAGAGGATTCTCTGTGTATTATGTCCTAAAAAGGAACATTTGGTTACTCTTAGTAAGCAAATATCGAAAATACCGCATATAGGAGGCCATATATGTACTTAATTACTTTTCCAGTGATTACATACTTTGACAGAAAAAGAATGTGTAATAACAAACATGCATAAAGCAAATATTTCACAAAATATAATAGATGTTATTTTTACCAAAGTGACACCTGGCAACTACATCATTATGTAAGCAGCGAGAGCGGGAGAAATCCTGTACCCTTCATTCACAACCTAATATGTGACGTCATCAAAAATAGTAAATAAAACCCTTCCCGTTGTGGCTTTTAGATGTAACAGTTGGGTTTATTAGTCTGTAGTGATTTATTAAATATACTTCGATCTATATAATGCTTTTTTATGCTTTTCATTTTCCTGATATATACTTGAAGGCTGTGCCTTCTAGTATAAGGAAGGATTCCTGAATAATAATAATAATAATAATAATAATAATAATAATAATAATAATAATATAATAATAATAATAATAATAATAATAATAATTTTAAGGTTTTTCATCAAGTTGACCATTTAAAAATTTTATTACCCTTAATTAGATTAAAAGGGCCCCTAGATTTTATAGAAAATTATGATTAAATCTTCTATCTGCGTAGTAGTGATGCTTATACAACACTATCAATCTCCTTTGAAGAATAAAAGTAAACCTGTGTCAAAATGTTATAAAATTACCTGAAAAATGTCATAAAAGAATTAAGTAAAGGAGAGGTTTATATTAAAATGAGGAAGTCATTTGATGAGAAATTAATACAAAAAAAAAAAGATCATCATCAGTTCTCTCTCTCTCTCTCTCTCTCTCTCTCTCTCTAAAAAATCTCTCTAAATAAAAAAAAAAAAAAATAAATAAATAAATAAATAAATAAATAAAATCCATAAATAAATAAATAAAAAAAATAAAGTAAAATAAAAAAATGGACAAACGATAATCCTATCACTTTGATCATGATACAAGAACGTTTTTGCCATTTTAATCATTTGATCACATTTATTATTGAACTATTACTTATAAATAGGTTTCTGATGAAAATTAAACTTATTGAATATATAAATAATTAAAAATGAAAATAAAGAGATAAAAACAGCAGAATCCTCTGAAAATTTGCCCATTCTGGGAAAACAGCAAACAGCAACGCATAAACTGGAGGAATCCGACGAAGTTCCTCCTTTTTAGGCGGGAAATCTACAGCCTTCTCATTGGCCATCAATGACGTCATTGTTACGTTTGTTCCCCACGTCATGAACAAGTTGCTTCATATTACTATAAAAAAAAAACTATTATTCTTGATATATATGGAAACATACTCGCCTTTGTATGTATGGTCATTATCAAAAAGTGTACAGATATATATAAAAGATTTTAAAACTGATTTGAAATAAGCAAATGCTCTTTAAATGTGAAATATTCACGATTTTCCTTCCCCAAACAGTTGCTAGTTTGTTTGTTTTCTAATGGAGTAAGAGGCGTGGCTTTTCCAAGGATTCTGGAGTAAAGAATCGAATATCAACTTTAAATTTTGAAAGAAATAAAAGCTATCAAATCAAATTTTTCTATTGAATGTCTTTATGTCTGTAAATAAAACTCTTAGAGTATTCAGCGTAAGGATTAACACCAGTTAATGGTGGGAAAACAAAATTTTTGCGAAGGTTTATTTTCCACACAACTGGCTATGATGGGAAGATGGGAACTTCTGTACATTTTGATTAAAAAGATCAATTGGTTGACAAATATTGAAAAATAACTTCATATGGAGAGCAAGTACATGCTCAAATACATCTCCAATGACTTCCTACTTTCAATGGACTCAGCATATATAAGAAAAGACAAGCACAGAGCGAATATTTTTCCATGTATATTATCCGTTGTTTGTGCAAAAGTGACACCTGGCAACTACTTACTTACCGGCTGTACTAAATGAATTTATATTCCACCTTTCATTGCTAAGGTTGATGACGTCACCTGAAATCGTCAACAAAAGAAGTATGTACCTGGGCAGTTCTTTTTAATTAATGATATGCCATGTAATAAATTGTCTTTTTTTTTTTTTTAAGTTAGATTGTTATCTGGCTGATACATTGGTTTTAGTAGAGTACTTTTCATTTAGCAAATCAAGAACCCTATTTTAGGATTTTGGTAGAAAATATGATTGTGTTGTAATAAAAACCATTTTTGTGATATTAAAAATATTAAAAAAATCATCATTCGCTTATTTATCTGTTCTGGCATATTGAATTTCGAATCTCTCTCTCTCTCTCTCTCTCTCTCTCTCTCTCTCTCTCTCTCTCTGTTGTAATGCATTTCTCTCTCCCAAACACGAAAAGGGATGCAGAGATTCTTACCCTATGATTAATTTCTTTTTTTTTTCATTTTTATTTAATATTTAGGGATTAAATTAATTACAAAGTTTTAGGAGGTTAAATTTTATATAAAAAACGAAAAAAATAACCATAAAAAACAAAAAATCAAAGGTTTTGGAAGAAAAACTGCAACCTATAAACCAGGACGAGCTTTCGACAGTCCGTCTGTCTTTGCTGTTGATGACGTCATCACACTACTACGCCTCTGTCGACAAAATGGAATCGTTGCCGTACGATGCTAATGGTGAAACTTTAAACAGTTATTTACGTTTATATAAAACTCTTATTTTTGTGTATGCATATTGTCATGAAGTCATAATATATATTGAGAAGCTTTACGAAAATGTGTGATATAAAGAAATGCCTTTAGGTGCTAATTATACGTTCTTTTCCTTCATAGAGGGTTACCAATTTTGTTTAAGGGCAGTGGTTTTATTCATGGAGTCTTGAGTAATGGCCAAGTGCCTTAAATTTATCAATATAATATATGCTATAGCATCTCATTTTCTTATTTATTACCTCTATATCAGAATATCTTTATTTTTAAGTAATTATTATGAACAATCCATGGAACTTACCTATGCAAAACCAACTTTTTTTTTTTTTTTTGTATGAACTTGTGTTCACTCAGATGGCTACAATGGAGAAGGTAACGTTTTCTGTAATTGACGAAAATGACCAACTGACAACTTCTCTGGGAACAAGTACAAGTGATTACCGTTTATGTAAATCAAGTTTTGTTTCATTAAACCTCCAATGTTTCTGCATATCTAATAACTAACTCCCTGTCAAACCATACACGCTCTAAATTAATATTTGTGAAAATTTAAATCTTATTCTTACTTAGTGACGCCTGGTAACAATGAAGTCTGCGGCTCCACCGTTCACTGCTATAGTTAATGACGTCATCAAGATAGTAAACAAAAACATTCGGTCATGGATGGTTGTAACGTCCGTTCATTGCGATCTGTTTATAATGACTTATTATATTCCTCTTTATGTAATTTCTTATGCAAATTAATTTCTTAAAGAATATCATTTTTTTACGTTCCTCAGCCTCAGGAAAATATTCTAATAGACCTGAATATCTACAGTATCCTTAAATGGGAGAGACTCCACAAAGTATCAAAAGGAAGCTTATATCTCTAATAAAGAAAAAAGGAATAAAAAACCAATAAATTAAAATATTCAAATGAGTTATGCTCCTCAGTCATAGGTTACTCTCTCCTAATTCTGGAATTATTATGGTAATTCTGAAGATGAAAGAAAGCTTAGAAGGTAGAGCGAATTGGATATTAAAGCAGACGTTTGTAGCTTACTGATTGTATATGAATCACGGTGATAAAGAGAGAGAGAGAGTTATATATATATATATATATATATATATATATATATATATATATATATATATATATATATATATATATATATATATATATATATATATATAGGTTTATAGATAGACAGACAGATAACTAGACTGTCCTTCGGAAGTCAATATTAGACATGAAGGGGTTGAACGTCCATTTTATTCTGACAAGGGTCTAGCTCAAGATTAGAATTTTTCTTGACGTCTGCAATGGACTTCTCAGTAAAGTGATAATTCTTAAAAGTAAGCAGAACTTCTAAGCCATAGAGATGGACATCAGTTAAAATAGTGTTCAGGAGAACCAAAATTTGTTTATTACTTCAATCATTGCAAGAATTAGTGATTTTATTGTAGGAACTGGGGTCGAAATCTTACGTCTCTCACCTTTTATGCTGACACAGGCCACAGTTTTGGAAGGGCTGAGAACAATGCTGACCACAAGAAAACCTCCCTTATTCCCTTTTAATTTGCTAATGAATTATTAAATTAGTATCAAAAACTAGTATAAAAGGTTTTAGGTACAAAATATTTCCAAGATATCTTGCTGGAACTCTGACACGCGTCAGTAAGTCGAGGGAGCCACCAGCATCTCTTGGGAAATCAAGGATTTGAACTGGGAATGGCTGACACCTTCCTTTCAAGCACCTTGAGAGAGCAGAGATAATCTTGTCTCAGATTACTGAAGTTTCTTCCAAGGTCCTTTATTTTATTTTTCTCTTTCACCTGTGGAGATTGAAGTAGGTTTAGTGTACATCACTTAGAATTGATTTTAAAGAATAAGTTAGTCATAGTTACAGTCAAGAGTCACCTCAAAAAAAAAATAATAATAATAAAAAAGGGGAGGTGGTAGGGAGATGGGCGAAGTAAATGCTGAGTTTCATTTCTCTTGAAATCATTGGAATGCCATTAACCAAGGAATTGCCTTTTTATAGGGAATACAATTACTGTAGAAAGACCAAAGAAAACCAGAAGCAATATCATAACGACTGGATGACGGCTACTGCTACTGTCTTTTGTCTGAAATGATTTTTCTGTGTTTTGGAAGCGAGAGATATTGTCCCTAATTTCTGTTTCCTGGTCGCCGTTTTCTTCAGCCTGAGACTCTAAGAAGTCCTCTGCACATGTTACACAAAGCTCCACTCACTAATATACTGTATATATGTATATATATATATATATATATATATATATATATATATATATATATATATATATATATATATATATATATATATATATATATATATATATATATATATATATATATATATATATATATATCTGTAACTCAGATAATATAATATAAACACTGTGACATCATAAAATTCATCTAAAGCTTCTTATTATTTCTGAAAAAACATTAATATAATAATAATAATAATAATACACACACACACAATAATAATAATAATAATAATAATAATAATAATAATAATAATAATAATCTTTCTCTCATATTATTTCCCCGTCCACACCAAAACTCTCTCTCTCTCTCTCTCTCTCTCTCTCTCTCTCTCTCTCTCTCAAGCACTCCCCTCTTTCATTCTTTTCTCCTCCAAACCTTGACTTCGGAGGGAACTGCTCACGGAATAGGTGTTGACCATTAGCGCAAGTGCCCTTTGGGGACTATTTATGCCACCTTCAGAGCAAGGCAAGGAAGAGGAGCTTATGGTGGAGATCATGCCTGGAAGACATTGTCACTTCAGGATTTTGCTCTTAAAAAACGCACCAAGATTTGTATTATTCATTTTCATATTTTTTATCTTAGGGAATAAATGACAGGTGATTTTGGTTTAGAGAAATAGACTGATTATTCTGAAGAAATTGTTATCTAGATTTTGTTTCTATCACATGAAAAAATGCATCCGGCAACTTATTTCAACCAGATGAAAGTTATGGATTATTTTGAGGGAAGTGTCATTTAGATTATGTTTCTTTGACATGAAAAGAAGAAAAAGCATCAGGCAACGTGATTTGCAAACTCATTTAATGTCTAATACACAATAGAACGTTATTTTTATAGGCCCCTTTCCCTAAAGAATTGATACAACATAAATATATATGAAAATCAAAGTCGTCTATAAACAATGAAATATTCAGGCTGCACTATAATTTCAACTTCTGAATTATAAAGTTGATAAAATAATTGTTTTAAATTGTCGACTCTTCTCAGTCTATTGTTAGAGAGGCACCTGAGTTAGATTTGTAAGCTTTCATATTGACAGGTGAAATTTCAAGTAACTAAAAACTGAAGAAACTGTCTGGAAAGTAAGTGACTGAAAGCCTGGCAGATTAGAGCCTGGGAACACAATAAACAACATTTTGGGCTGCCTATAGTGTCTGTAAAATATGTCTCCAAAACGCAATGTAAACAAAGAGATCAAAAGACAAGGCAATTAAATTCAGAAAAAAATATAAAACTGGAAAAAGCCATTTATCTCACTGGCATATCTACTCTCTCTCTCTCTCTCTCTCTCTCTCTCTCTCTCTCTCTCTCTCTCATTATCAAAATGTATATAAAATATAAAACAACTCATATCCTTTTCTCATTCAGTCTTTCATTTTTCAAGAGCTGGGACTCCTTTCATGATTAATACATTTACAGTAAATGTAAGAATGACATAGCTAATGTAAATAAGCGAAAATGTCTGAATTTAATGCAAAGTATACGTTTCACTTGTACTTTCCTAAGATTATCAAAGGTCTGTGGCTTGTGGCTTGATATATCTTCTTCTAGGGCCTTTTCAATTTGTTGGTAAAACGGCTATTGACTCAGAGACTTTCTGGCTTTGATCCTGGACAGAGGAAGAAAGTTACACATCTGATGTATTATTATTATTATTATTATTATTATTATTATTATTATTATTATTATTATTATTATTATTATTATTATTATTACTAATTTTCTGTAAAAAAACTATTGAGATGGCTTAGTCTGTCCGTCCGCACTTTTCTGTCCGCCGTCAGATCTTAAAAACTACTGAGGCTAGAGGGCCGCAAATTGGTATGCTGATCATCCACCCTCCAATCATCAAACATACCGAATTGCAGCCCTCTAGCCTCCTCATTAGCTTTTATTTTATTAAAAGTTAAAGTTAGCCATGATCGTGCGTCTGGCAACGCTATAGGACAGGCCACCACCGGGCGACTGCTGAAAGCTTTGTGGGTCACGGCTCATACACCATTATATTCTATACAGAAAACTCGATTGTGCCGAAGAAACTTCGAGGCATTTTTTCTTCTTCTTCTTCTTCTTCTTCTTCTTCTTCTTCTTCTTCTTCTTCTTCTCTTATTATTATTATTATTATTATTATTATTATTATTATTATTAGTAGTGGTAGCAGTAGTAGTAGTAGTAGTAGTAGTAGTAGTAGGTAGGGTGGTGGTGGTAAAATCTACGAGATATTCAATTTCACAATGAACAGTCAGAATATGACGACTGTTAGCAAGAAAGGAATCGAAACCAACAAAGCTGAACACAGGCGACTGCGCTTCCATCAGGGCCGAGGCTGACCGCATGCAAATTCCTCAGACTAACAAAGACAGGGGGGAGAAATGGAGGGCCATTGTTTAGGCCCAATAGCAAGCCAATTTCGGACACGGTTATTGTAGTTATCACAGATAGTTATCGCAGACCACCATCACCTCGTCTGATGCTTCGTCAGGTTTCGAGCAGGAAGTGTTTGGGGGTATTTCGTCGTGTTCTTTGAAGAGAGCTGGAACTGGAAAGGTGAAGGAGATTTTAAAAGACTTTTATAATCACTGAGAGATTTTTATTTTTTGTTTGTTCCAAAAATGCTGAGCCAACAAGGACAGCGTTTGTGTTTTATTAAAAAAATTAGGAAAGAGTAAGTTGGAAAAGCTTTAAAAAGACTTTGATAATCACTGAGAATTTTTTAGTTTTTGTTTTGTTCCAAAAATGCTGAACCAACAAAGACAGCGTTTGTGTTTTATTTAAAAAAAATTGAAAAGAGTAAGGAGGAAAGACTAAAAGAATCTATAATCACTACGAGATTTTTTATTTTTGTTTTGTTCCAAAATGCTAAGGAACAAATAATACGTTTGCGTTTTTTCAAAAATGAGAGAATAGGATAGTGGAAAACTTTGAAAAGATTTGAAAATCACTGAATGTTCTTTATTTATGTTTGTTCCAACAATGCCTAACAAACAAAGAATATATTCATTGTTTCTCGCCAGATTAAAAACGAGAAAGTCTCCATTTCACCAAATCAGAACAAAAATTGATCCAATTGATTCAACCGTCATTTTACTGTCCAGAATGCAAATGGGAAATATCGCCATGAATATTGATACTTCAGTGTCTCTCTCTCTTCATTTGCAACAGCAATAGGGAACACCAATCGGTGTCCTAAAAGCGCAGTTGAAAGTAAAGAGAAATTGCATTATTTCATTTGCATTCATGAATTTATGAGGGAGTGATGACATATTGAAAAGAGATCCAAATTATCTTCACAGCAATATTGATTCAACAATATTCAGTTAGTAAAACTGGGTACTTGCTTGTAAAGCTCTCTCTCTCTCCTCCCTTTCTCTCACTTGTTGGCTGGTGTGACTAAGGCGTCTATCAGTCCTGAGTTCTTGTCCTTCGTTGGTTCGAGCCCACGACGACGAACTTTATCATCAACTAAAATTCCCCTTCGGTAACATATATGAGAACATATTTTTTCCGAGGCAGAGCGAATTCGGATATTAAAGGGATGTTTGTAGCTACTGATTATATATATATATATATATATATATATATATATATATATATATATATATATATATATATATATATATATATATATATATATATATATAGTATATATATATATATATATATATATATATATATATATAGATAGTATATATATATATATATATATATATATATATATATATATATATGTTATATATATGAAGAAGAGTAGTAGTATATATATATATATATATATATATATATATATATATATATATATATATATATATATATATTATATATATATATATATATATATATATATATATATATATATATATATATATATATATATATATATATATATATATATATATATATATATATATATATATATATATATATATATATATATATATACAGAGTGTCTCGAAATTAGAGCCCGCCCCCCTCTACAGCATAAACTAAAATTCATATGGACAAAAACAAAAGTAATTCAGAACAGGTATTTATTTAATTTTCTCTCTGAGTATTTAATATTTTGTGTATCCTCCATCTGCCTATACCTCAGCATGCATTCTTGAGGGGGTATGATTTCAGTAATTCGCAAGGAAGCTGAGACTCAAACTCCATTTCCCTGAGCACTTTGGTCACCTCTTTTCGCAGATCGTCGAGGCTTCATATACCATCATAGTTCACTGTGTGTGCTTCAACATGATCCTTTAAGATACTACTAATGTTTTTACACACATTAAGGTCAGAGGAGGTACCTGGAAATTCGCTTGACAAGAAGAAATCGATACCACTTTTTCGAAGCAGCTTCTGTATCTGAAGAGCCTTGAAACATGGTGCGAATTTTCATGAATTTCAAAAGAATGGTGTGATTGAATTTCGGGAATCTGAAAAGGTTGAATGTATTGACTTTCAGTAATTTCACGGGACTTATCATGCAAAAATGTGACTTCTTCAACAGATAACACATTTTCAGGATCTTTGAGGAAAGGAAATACTCCACCAGTAAGCACAGTTTCTCTGAAGTATTCGCCATTCCATGACTGTCCTTTTTGTTTGATGATCCATATTAACTGTTTGGCTGTGAAACAGAGAAAAATTCCCAGACATTCAGGAAATGTCACAATTTGGCAATAGCTCACATCATTGCTGATACCATCCAACTTTGCAGCCCAAATGATGTCATTTTTATGATTTGGTTCCTGACTGTGTAAACGAAGAATTCATCTGATGCGGCAACATAGAGAAAGTCAGCTTTATCCCAATCCTTAAGAAATGAACCACAAAACCAAGCACAGTCTTCTCTCTGTTGCTGTGATAGTTAGCTTGCTGGATAACATGAAATGGCTTATCACCAGATTTTTTCGTCATGATATACAGCAGTATATTTCTTTTCTTTCCCCTTTTTGTTTCTAGTTCAAGTGCCAATTTATGTAAAGACTTTCTTGGTCTACCCACTGCCTCAGCTATGATGTCTTTTGACAGTCATATGGATTTTTGTTCCAGTTTCTTTTAACAAAGGATTCATTTCTTTTAATGCATTTAGCTATCCAGGAATGTGAGGTGAAGGATGCGCCAGCATCCCTGGCCTCTCTGAAGGTTATAACCCAGATTCGGTCAATCCATCTGATTTCCTCCGAGTCGTTAGCCATGGCTGCATCTAACTCCGTCACTCAGTCTGAAAATACAAGAAACATAAAATGAAAAATAGCTTAATAGAAGCTTAAAATAATGTACTTGGAGATAGGCTATAGCAGAAAACTTCACAACTTTCCATTTGTTATGTGAAGGGGGCTCTAATTTCGGGAGTATATATATATATATATATATATATATATATATATATATATATATATATATATATATATATATATATATATATATATATATATATATATATATATATATATATATATATATTTCTGACTCGCTCTCAGGTTCCAACTTCTTTAGACTTGTGTGCCCCAGTGGTAACGCCCTTAAGCTTCACCCGAGAGACCTGGCCTGATCCCGACGTGAGTCAGAAATTTATTTCGTTCCACACGATTGTGTGTTGATGATTTCTATATATATATATATATATATATATATATATATATATATATATATATATATATATATATATATATATATGTATGTATGTATAGAGGATGCATATATACAAACATACATACTGTATAGTCGACCTGCACGTATTTGAGCCAGTAATGATAAAAATAACAAAGCATTGTACGTTTAGAATTAAGCTGTAATTATTATTTGTTTTTTGAACTAGCAATATATTTTTATTATAAAATCATTCCTATTACATCTTTTATATTATTAAAACTGTACATGTATCCTAGTGAGGGTTTTTCTACGTAACTATAGCTAATCAAAATGTTCATAAATAAAACTCCTTTCCTTTTTTTCTCACAAACTAAACCAACCAACCTCCTACATAAAAGGATATTTAAAAAATCTTATAGTTTCCTCTCAGTAATCAAAACTTTCCTGTTTTTAGGACTTTTCAGGAGACCAGCCAAAAATAATTTTGTGCTTGTGCTTGTCCTAACTACCCAAACTTTAGATTAAAAAAGTTTTTCTTGGTCATGACAGGGAATCAAGAAGGTTTTCGGTGCAATGACGAAATGAAGTTCTCTTGGAGGGAAGTTTGGGGACTTATGTCAAAGGTAAGATAAAAAAAAAAAGATAGTAGATTTACATACTGTGACTCTTGCAGATAAAGAACAAAAAGGAATTGTAATAGTGCTTGTTTTTTTCCTGACGTGGGTTATGAGAAAAAGTGGTTAATATATATACATACATACATACATACATACACACACACATTATATATATATATAGCATATATATATATATATATATATATATATATATATATATATATATATATATATATATATATATATATATATATATATATATATATATATATATATATATATATATATACATATATATATATATATATATATATATATATATATATATATATATATATATATATATATATAAATATATATATATATATATATATATATATATATATAACAGGCATGTCTCAAAGGCATTTTGCTAAATGTCTTGGAGCAAAATAACAACAAAAATTGCCCTTCGAAAAGATTCCAAAATGCATTAGTTAGCTTAAGAAAAAGGGGGCATCACTACTGCTGTAACTGACAAAGACGGAAAATAGTTCTGTTATCAAGGAGACATACATCAATAAAGTTCAAGAACTTCTAAACGATGCGGAGACCTACGACAAATTAAAGAAAGATCCCACAACAAATATTGCTGCTCAGTTTAACAAATCAGCTAGAACCATAGGGGGGGCAATAAAAAAGACATAGAATTACTAGAGACATCTGCTGTAATCAACTCCCTCTCTCCCCTATTTTTACGGCCTCCCGAAACACATAAAGATGGATCTTTACGCCCCATAATATCTAGCAGGGGCTCTTTCATACAAATTATCAAAATGGCTCGCAGACTTGTTATCACTCCTTTCTAGAACCTTCATTCTTCCACGTCAAACATGCAGAAGATTTCATACAAAATTTAATAGTTTAAACATCCTCAAACAACATCAAACTGCTTAGTCTAGACGTTTGATCTAATATTTACTAAAGTCCCGATTGCCGACGTGTTGTTTTTCTTAGAGAGGAAGTTACCACCATATGAAGACCATTTTCCTCTTGGCATAGATAAAACTTTAAAACTTATCAACCTCTGTGTAACTAACAACGTGTTTTCTTTCAATGGTAATTTTTACAAACAAAAATTTGGCTGTAGCATGGGAAGTCCCCTATCACCCCTTCCAGCAAACTTGTACATGGAATATTTCGAAACAGAACTTTTGTCGTCTATCAAACCCCATAATATGATCTGGCTTAGATACGTAGATGATATCTTTACTTTCTGGGACAATAGCTGGGGACTTTAATGAATTTTTATTGTGGCTAAATTCGCTAGTTCCGACCATAAATTTAAAACAGAATGGGAAAAGGACGGAAACTGCCGTTCCTAGATGTAACGATCATAAGAAAACAGAACAGGTATGCATTTACAGTATATAGAACCCACCTTCGCTAGTTCTCATTCATTTCTTAAGCTACCACGACGTCTCCGTAAAATCATGGTAGGTGCAACCTATTCCCGAGGACTTAGGATATGTTCAAATGAGTACCTGGATCAAGAATTTAACACGATCCGCCAACACCTAACGCAACTGCTCTATCCACCACACATTATCGAGGAGGGCTATTAATAAAGCAAATAAAATATACCAGAGGTCCCACTCACAACAGACAAATAGATTTCAACAACAAAATAAAGCTTCCATACGATGAAAACATCCAAAAGGCCACCGAGCAACCTGCTAGTTCTAATAATCCTCTATTTTCCATTATCCCAAATCCATCGGGAGTTCGCTCGTTAACGTATACTTAAATAACAAAAGGAAGAAGCCGGAGTTTACAAGAGATACCGTGGTAATTGTCATGACACTTATGTAGGTATGCAGACAGGTAGATCGCTTCTCGCAAAGAATAACAGCACAAAAGATCAGTACGTTACGCTTCGGAGAGTTCGGGAATTTTCCTACATATTAGAAATACAGGGCATGTCATTAACTGGAGTGGGGCGGAGTTGGTTTTCAAGAGTAGCTGTCCGTACAAAAGAAAGATGCTGGAATCTGCTATCATCAATCAAACCAACAATATGAACCTGTCAGGAGGACATTGGAAATCGGACGCCATTGACACCTTAATCCTCGGACCCCTTTTTGGAAGAAGATGAGACCCAAGAACGCGACCGGTAGATCCATCGCCAAACGGGAGCTAATGAGGCCAAAAACCACTAGGAATTTGGTCAATCTCCTCCTTCTAAGAAAACGCCACCTCCTTAACATCGGAGTCAAAGGCCACACTTCATGTTTTTGTATATATGCCCATTGTAACTTTCCACCTGTCCTATTCTACCAGTGAACAGGGGCACAGAAACAAGTGCCCGAAATATATGGTTTCAACGTTTAAATAGTGTTTTATGGGCCTTCTTATTTTCATATAACAGAAGTAGTTGGCGCAAGCAGGCCACAGCATATCTCAGGACATAAGTGGACATACTAAAAATTAAACTCACACTATGGTTAAAATGAGGAAGGAGAACACCAAGGCTTTGCAATTTTATACTATGACAACGTTGTCCCAGTGGAGGAAACAGTTGAAGTTATTTTAGATAAAATTTTTATCGAACCCAATGACACTTATTTTAATTATGATCGTTGTCTTTTTAAGCGATTGCTGAGGGTCAGAGCAGATTCACATAAAGGTGTTAGTCATCGTACTGGTTGCAGATTGTCCAATCCAGAATTTTCTAATATCAGAAATCATTCAAATATATGTAATACAAGTATTAATTATTCTGACTTCTCTGTTTTGGGCCAAATGTCATCCACACGAACCACTATTTTGAATCGTTATTCATAAAACAGCTAGTTCCTAAGTTGAACTCACACACCACCTCTGTTCAGTTGTATCTGGCTTGAGCCAGTTTTCTTTGCTGCTTTCCTTTTCCCTTTTAGTCATTCAGTCCTCAACCTTTTAGTCTAGCAGGTGCTTTTCATAAATTGTCTTGTTTAAATGTATATTTATATAGCATGTTGAGACTCTTGAAGTCGTTAGTTTTATTCCATGTATTTTAATTTGTAAATTTTCTTTATCCTTGATGATGTAACAATGTGTTGTCAGAAACGCGTCGACAAATAAATACCACCTACGGATGACCGTACTATCTCCTTGTCACTCCTGTTCTGAGAGGATATATATATATATATATATATATATATATATATATATATATATATATATATATATATATATATATATATATATAATATGTGGAAAGCACTGCAAAAAAGAATTGAACAGCATGAGAAATGTGAGAGATATGCACAGGGGAACAGTGGTATTTTTGTATATGTTAGTGAGAACAATCATGCTATCAATTGGGAAGGGGCAAAGAGAATTGTATATTCTAATAATGCACTGGAAAGGAATATCATTGAGTCTAGCTTTATAAAAGAAAGTTACAACCATGATATGAATATTAGTCAAAGGATGTATAAACTTGATCCTTTAATATCAAAAGAAATTTGTAAATTGTTCAAATTTTAAGGCAGGCAGTAGAGATGTTTGAATATAGGAGTATCATATTTGTAAACACAGTACAGGGCAGTAGTGCCAATGAGTTTCAAAACTCCGCCACCCTGACACCTGTCAGGTGTGGATCTGAGGTCGCCTATGGTCGGTATGTTTATCAGTATTGTCCCCTGAGAGTATGTTGTGATTTTTAGCCAAATGAGTTTTGAAGGCCACTCCTACCTCGACACCGGCCGGTGGGTGGATATGTAGTCTCTAACGGTTGTGTATGTTCGTCAGTGCTGTTCCTGTAGTATAAATATTTGTGATTTCTTATATTCTGTATCAGTCCTTCGCCAATGGTTTGGAAATAAAGTCGGAACCGGTCAGGACCTATACCCCTTCTCTTATTTATCACCTGTGATAAATGAATCACGTTCAAAAGTGATAATAATCATATAAATATATATATATATATATATATATATATATATATATATATATATATATATATATATATATATATATATATATATATATATATATATATATATATATATATATATATATATATATATATATATATATATATATATATATATATATATATATATATATATATATAGCAGAGTATATATATATATATATATATATATATATATATATATATATATATATATATATATATATATATATATATATATATATATATATATATATATATATATATATATATATATATATATATATATATATATATATATATATATATATATATTACCGGCCCGATTTTCGAGGCCGGTATTTTATTTATTTCTCTGTTTTAAAGACAGAGGTCAGCATCTCACTTACTCTGAGATGAGTTTGGTAGCGAGAGCCGACTTGTTGTGTCAGCTGATCTCTCATCATAAGTTATTAATTTCACCTAACTAAATTCCAAGACCTACTGGAACGAGACAGTGAGTTACAAAACTACCTTTATTGAAATAACGGAAATAACTTCAAATAAGCGAAGAAAGAAT